>NC_091749.1:65041234-65156234 GCF_043380555.1 Nothobranchius furzeri
CTGAATTGATCCAAAATAAACAGTAAAGATGTTCAAATGATGCTTGAAGCTTTTCTAGTCTAAAAATCACAGAGACACCAATCAGTTTGTCCTTTGTTTGTTTTTGTTTGTTTTTGTTTGTTACGACTCTCACTTATCATGGTTCCATTTTTCTTAGGGGCTCGACACATGGGAGGCGACAAACGACCACGATCAGCGAAATTCGTCACTATCACTTTTATTACCTGACACACGGGAGGTGATCCGCGGAGGCGGCCAGCGGCAAAGCCGTCTACGCGTTCTGTTCCATGGCGAAACTGAAACTTCCGTTGTTTTGTTTGGCTGTGTCAGGTTGGAGGGGATTAAGGTTATTTAAGCTGTTCAGAGTTAAAAAAAAGTGGTAGATATGATGTTTCACAAGATGCCGCTAGAGTTATGTGAAATGATTTTACTATATAAACATAATAATAATCAACTTCTCCTCCATGTTTGCTCGGAGATGTACGGAGCATCCTGTCCGCTCATTGGTCAGTGAATGAAACCTCCGTTGATTGGTCCTCGTCCGAGCGACAGCGATGAAAAGTTGAAAATATTTCAACTTTCTGGGATGGCATCGCTGGGTCGCCTGTGCACGACAAGTGCACTAGCGCAAAATTTCACATGCACGTTTTCGCGTTTCGCTTGGTAGGAGGGAGACCCGCGATTATCGCTTTGTCATGTCTGATGTCTCATTGAAAATGAACGGAGGAGAGGCGATGTCACCTCCCGTGTGTCGAGCCCATTATAGATGAACGAATAAAATGTTTCACTCTGACCATTATTACCAACCCGTTTGTGATTCTGCTATGACTTCTGACTCGTTGCCACTTTCTGCATATTTAGAAAAAGCTGCTCACATCTCCATCAAACCCAGTCGAAACATCAGCGTCCCCCCAGTGGGACAGTCAGAGTTTCTGCTGCTCACAGATCAACTCCTTTTTTAGTTTTCACCCTGCAGCTGTTTGCCTTAGGCTTCCTGTCAGGGAGGGCATGCAACCTGTTACCATGGTAACACTGATGAGACACTGGTTGCATCTTTAACATTTCTGTTTATCTTTCTTCTTTCTACACTTTTTACATATTTCCTGATCAAATGTGCACGTTTGGCTTTATGCTGATGCTGGGACTTTGGACACTAGCTGTGTCCTTTCAACCAGAACCAAGATTAAAACCCACTCTGTGCTTTCTTCTTGGTTACTGATCAGAGCCGGCTGTTGAGGAGCTTCTCATCAGAAGTGAAGGCTTTTACTTTTTCCCAGAGGGTTTAATTTGTGAGGCTTTATCCAAACATCACATCGGTTCGCTCTTGTATTTCCAGATCTCTGCGGCTCAGACGGGTTCTTGAGTTTCGGCCCGTTTCGGGCATTGTTTTTGTGAACCCCCACGCCATCACCACCTCTGTACTTGGTAATAAACGGTTCCAACGTGATTCAGATTGAGCTGTGGTCGAGGGCTGGGCCTGTTATAGGAGCAGATGGAAATTTGCCGCTGTAATAACCAGTTGGACCGACTGTTGGTCCTGTCAGGCTAAACGGCCCCATCAGATGCCAGACATCTGCTCTGCTCCTATTCTTCTTCCCGTTCTCTCCTTCCGTGCGCCCGCTCCACGCCAGGCGAGGGGATTAGTGAGGCGGAGTTCAGACTGCTCATCCCTTCGGACGCTGATAGACGCTGCTATCGCCCGCTGAGCAGAACATCCAGCTGTAAACACTCAGATGCCTCCTGAATGCTGCAGCAGCACATCCGTAATCCTCTCGGACTCAAACCAGCCAATAACCCGGCATTGTTGGTTTGTGTTTTCACTTCTGGGCTGCTGGAGCTGGGAGCCGTGAAGGCCAGAGAGGTTGTGTCCATTACATCCTCAGTGTGCAAATTGACCGTGTTTAGCTTATTGTTTGAATAAAGGCAGCTTGGCTGAGCTGAGGGGGACCACAAGGGTGTGTGGAGAGCCAGGTTGGACGTATTTAATCACTCATTTGGACATCTGAGTTGCTTTGATTGGGAAACAGTTTTTAGAACATCAGCCTGAAACCAGGATCTTGCTGCTGAGTCACCTCCTCCTAATCTGTTCACCCTTCTCCCGTTTAATCCGAACAGAAATGTATGCGGTTCAACCCGGATGCAACCGTCTGGGTCGCCAAACAGCGGATCCTGTGTACGTTAAATCAGACCCTGAAGGATGTCCTGAACTACGGGCTGTTCCAGCCAGCGAACAATGGGAGGGACGGCAAGTTCCTGGACGAAGAGCGCCTCCTTCGAGAGTATCCCCAGCCAATCAGCAAAGGCGTCCCGTGTTTAGAGGTAAACTGTTGTTTAATGAGGCTTTTTGCCTTTCATTATTTCATTATTTATTATTAGTGGCGGTAGTAGTAAAAGTTGTATTTGATTTATGTTTGTAATAAATTATAATAATAATAATTTTTATTCACAACACCCTTTAAATGTGACACTAAATCTGAAAGCGCTACAGTGCAGAAAAAACAAGACTTAAATTCAGATGGATGAAAGCCTGATTGTTGCTGATGAATAAGTGAAACATGAAAATTGGATTAATAACTTCCTGTTAATCTTATGTTTGCTGCGTTGGTCTCCGTCACTCAGATTAATCTGATTTCTAATCTCAGTAATCAGAAGTGAAACTACCTGGTTGTAATTTAAAATGCTTTTGCAGAAAGTTCCTCCATCCTTAACCTGTTCTCAGGATCCTTACGAATGCTTGAAACTGAAAAGGAGAATGTTTATAATCAACGTCAGAAGCACGTCTACGGCTGCACATCTCTGCCTTAAAATCTTGTAAAAAGTTACTTAAAATGTTCATTTCCTTCATTTTCAGGTCATTCTGCAGCTTAATTAAAGGTTTTAGTGCAGAAACAGGAAGAAGTTTAATCATAACCAAAGAAAGATTCTAAAAAGTGCTTAAAGTTGATGTTGACAACATTGTAGTTATGCTGTGTTTTCTGCTTGTTCTGGAGAAAAGCTAAACAAGTCTTTCTGACACGTGGAGAGCATCACAGCTGTTTTCTAAAACAACCTGGATTTCCCGACTTGTTTGAAACATTTACACCCTCAGATGCACGTCTGCGCTCCACTCGCTGTGCGCCAATCAGAAATGTTCGTTTCCACAGAGCTTCACATCAATCGTATCGACCCTCTCTTTTCTTTATCTCTCCCAGCGACTCTGAGCAAGATGTTCTTGATAACCGAGATTTTAAAAAGCCTACTAGATGATATTTGATACTGTCCTTCAGAGTTCAGCCAGCTTCTCTAACCCTAACCCTAATCTGCAGCAGCATCTTTATTCACGGTGGAGCTCATTCAGTTAGAGCTTTAGGAAATTTTAGTCCATAAATAAGTGAAATTAGTTATTTTTACAATGAAAATGTGTTTTGTTTTTGTTAATAAGATGTAAAATAATAATAATATTAACAATAAAATGTTTTAACCCATAGACAAGTGTTTGTTACTATGGTTACTGAATAACATGAAATCATTTTTTAAAGTTCAGAGGTTTTTGCTGTTGATGACATAATGACCTCGACCCTGGATTCCTATTCCTATTTATTTAATTCATTTATTTTTCATCAATGTAGTTGTATGAGAGATTTGTTTAATTTAATTGATGATAATTAATTTTTATATTAATTAATCATTCATTTATTCGTTCTCTGTGTGAGCGGCTCTGGAAAACCACCTTGTAAGTTCTTGAATTGGGCCTTTGTGATGTTGGTAATCAGCTGATTCTGTTGCTGACTCACTTTTGGTGCCGTTCATTAGATCGGATGATAAAGAAACACATGAATCCATCAGGGCAGGCCTACTCAATTATGGGCCTTGAGGGCACGTTTTTGTTTTAACCCTGCTTCAGCACACCTGACTTCAATCAGCGGGTCTGATGAGCTGCTGCACAGGTGACTCAACCATTGAATCAAGTGTGTTGGAGCAGAGAAACCACTAAAACGTGCTGGATACCGGCCCTCGAGGCCCGAACTTGAATAGCCCTGCATTAGGGTAACAAACAGGAGCCTCCTGGTTCCTCCTCCTTCTGGCCACCAGCTCAGAGGAGGAACCCGTGGCAGCGGCCTGGTCCCAAAGCGGCCAGGTCCAGCACTGGACCTCCAGAACTGAGTCAGGAACAGAATCTGCTGCTTGGAAGAGACAATCTGGTGAGTTTACCAGTTTCCTCACTAATGAGGTTCTGATAGATGAGAATATAATAGTTATGTCTAAAATGAAATGTCAACGAAAACCAAGCGTTCTTATGTTTTCTGTTCTAGTTTTAGACGACGATGGGCTTGAATCTTGTTTCCGCCGCCTGTGTGAGATTTAAGCATCAGGTGCTTGAATCTTTTTAAACTGATTGTAAGAAACTGTTTATATTTATGAGCCAAAGACGTTTATTTTGTTGCTGTGTTTGATCGCCGACAGGCCCGTATCATTTCCTGTTACAGATATCTGCTCTGGGCATCTTTTACATCCGTCTGTGTGGAAAAAAAAGCTTCCAACCAAAGTTTATGAAGCGTTAAAGACTTTTGGAGATAAAACGTTTCAGTCTGATTATTGAATTAGACCAGAACCGTTGATCCAGACACGCAGAGTCATCTCAGTAGAGTTCAGATGCATGCTTAACTTTTTGTCTGTTTCTCAACAGTTTCGCTACAAGAGTCGAGTCTACCGGCAGTCCAACGTCGATGAGAAACAGATCGCCAAACTCCACTCTAAGGTAAAGACTGTTACCTGTAAATGTTTACCTTCACTAACTGATGACAGAATCGCCACCCAGCTGTCGCTCTGAGCAGGAGTGAGACATGCGCTCGCTTACACTCGTGCTGCCATTTCTGCCCCCATCATTTCCTGTTTACATCAAACACTCTATTAAAGGTGTGGGGCACTGAAAAACATTTTTAATGAATTTTTCTGATTATAATCAGTCACTCTGCATGTTTTCATGCAGGTTGAACATGAAAATAGTCTCCTACACTTATCTCCTGCATTAGCTTCTGGTAGAAAACATGGTGAAACTCGTACAGGGATGTCCGGTTCCGGGCCTGGAGGGCCGGTATCCAGCACGTTTTAGTTCAACTCTGTTTCAACACACCTGAATAGGCTTCTGCAGAACCTGATGAGCTGCTGCACACGTGATTTAACCACTGAATCAAGTGTGTTGGAGCAGAGAAAGCACTAAAACGTGCTGGATACCAGTAGCCTAGTGAACTAGACCAAACACATAAAGTGCTGTGATTGGTCCATAACGGTGGGCCAATCATAGTGCTCTATCTGCTTAGTGAACAAATCACAGAGCTTTATCCGCTTTGTGGACCAATCAGGGCACTCTATATGCCTGGTGGGTGGGATGATGCAACAGAGTGAAACAAGAGTATGTCACATTCATTGTCCAGTGGAATGCAGAGATCATTTGAAAGACAACGGTAGAACCCGCCCCACAACCGAGAGCCGTCAATGGAGCATGGCCAGACTAAATAATGCATTTATTTAGTCTGGCTTGCCAGGCTAGGATACCGGCCCTCCAGGCCTGGAATTGAATACCCCGGCTCTAGGATTTGATAATCATGACAGATCTACGTCACACTGTCACTTAACATTCATGGACTCGCCCGTCTTGACTCACGACGGGGAAGGATGTTGTTCGTTAAGCGTTGAGGGAACAGCAGAGAACAACCAGGCTAGTATAAGCTAACTGTTAGCATTAGCAACTTCACCACATGGCAGAACTCCTCCAGGCTTGTGTTATTTGTTGAGGTACAACATCAGTGTTGCAAGGCAAACAGAGTCAATGGTAGAGTCGCTTTGTTGTTGGCCAATCAGAGGAGAGATGTCCAAAAATTCAGGAAATAAGACTCCAGATCCTGTCGTCTGAAGTTCAGCTGCGATGTGAGCCACTGTTCATTCCTAATGGTGCAGCTAATCGCTCCCGAGGCAGCTCGCCTGAATCCAGGTGCTTCCAGAGACAGACAGGTGAGTCCAGGATGGACAGATGAAGCCTCGCCCGCCAGAAGACAAAAAGCGGGAGCGTCAGCTCAAGCAGCCAGACGTACAAAACAAACTGTAGGGAAAAAAAGTTACACTTCCTCCCACGTCAGTCAGACTCAGAAGTGCAGCGAGAACGCCACAGAGATGACTGCTTCACACCATCTAGTGCTGCCAAAACCAAAGAATCACATTTTCTCCGCGAGGCTTCCTGGTTTTATCAGAATCTTCTCTAATTTCATCTCACCCGTCAGTTAGGACTCGTGCAAATTTACCCTTAACCGTAATCTTTTTTTTTCTCAGTACGCCTCTCCCTGAACCTGCCTCTGCCCGTTCCACATAAACGAAAACCTGCAGTAAGTTTGGGTTTTGTCTGATTGAGGCCACCTGTGAGCTGCTGCCGTGCTGTAGTCCTGTTTTGTCGCTGAAGCATAAACGTCTCTGGCAGCTCTCTCCCACCAGGACACTGGTAAAAACGTCTGACAGCAGCTCTAATTCTACATTCCAGTGCAGGAGGGAGGAAATGGCAGAAAGAAAACAACTAGGAGGAGAAACAGAATGCTCATCAATATGGAGCTCGGACCAGATTATAAATACTCATCCGTCCTAAAGTTATTCCTCAGAAAAAGGAGTTTTTTGAGTTATTTCTGCCTGTTGCAGGTAATTATTTGTCTCAGCTGAACGTTTCTGGAGACGACCCCGTTTGCCGGGTAGCCTGTTGTTTTGTGCTCAGCTGAAATAACTGGTGTCCAGTCTTGTTTCGGTAAAGAGGCAGAGAAGAGATGACACTTTCCCCCAGAGTCTAAGTAACAAGGCCTGGAGACACAGCAACCCCCTGAGGACATTCTGTACCTGATACGTTAAATAAACCACGACTCAGGGACCCTGGGCCACGAACACAATCCCCCTGACATTTCCAGATATTGAACAGGCATGAGTCATCGGGAAGGGGATTTAAACAGCTGTCTGTATGTGCTGAGTCACTGTTTGTACTTAAACAATCAATTAAAACTATATTTAGTTATGACACTCTGCATGTGTTTATTGATATGATTAAAAAAATGAATCCTAATCTGCATTAGGATGAGTTAGCTTTCTAAATATCTGGTAGCAGTTTAGGAGTTAAAACAACAGTAAAGAGACCATGTGTGTTTTTACCCGTTAATCCCTGGAAATGTCAGTCGAAACGTTGAAAATGAATAAAATGGTGTCCAGTTTTTGACATATATTGGTGGCTTTGTACCTTTTAAGCATAAAAATCTGGTCTAAGGTACATAGGAAGTGGGGGAAGTGTGGGGGTATAAGATTTGCCCTTTGAAATAAGTACATGGGAGTAGGCAGTTATGTATTGGTGCTAAAGTTAAATACCCTTAAATGCAGTTTAGTATAACTGAGACAAACAAGTACATAGTACTTGGAAATTTGCTAACAAAACCTTTTTTTCTGAGTTGTATATTTAGTGAACAGTAATGGGCTCGACACACGGGAGGCGACATCGCCTCTCCTCCATTCATTTTCAATGAGACATGACAAAGCGATAATCGCGGGTCTCCCTCCTACCAAGTGAAACGCGAAAAACGTGCGTGTGAAATTTTGCACTCGTGCACGTGTCGTGCACAGGCGACCCAGCGATGCGATCCCAGAAAGTTGAAACATTTTCAACTTTTCATCGCTGTCGCTCGGATGAGGACCAATCAACGGAGGTTTCATTCACTGACCAATGAGCGGACAGGATGCTCCGTACACCTCCGAGCAAACATGGAGAAGTTGATTATAATTATGTTTTATATAGTAAAATCAGAAGTAAGATTTCACATAACTCTAACAGCACCTTGTGAAACATCATATCTACCGCTTTATTAACTCTGAACCGCTTAAATAACCTTAATTCCCTCCAACCTGACACAGCCAAACAAAACAACGGAAGTTTCAATTTCACCATGGAACAGAACGCGTAGACGGCTTTGCCGCTGGCCGCTGCCGCGGATCGCCTCCCATGTGTCAGGTAAAAAAAGCGACAGCGACAAATTTCGCTGATCGCGCTCGTTTGTCACCTCCCGTGTGTCGAGCCCATAAGCAGACTTTCCCTGTACGTTGTACATATATTTATGTATATAGACAGACAGACAGACTTATAGATATAGATAGATGTGTAGATAGATAGATAGATAGATAGATGTGTAGATAGATAGATAGATGTGTAGATAGATATGTAGATAGATAGATAGATGTGTAGATAGATATGTAGATAGATAGATAGATGTGTAGATAGATGTGTAGATAGATAGATAGATGTGTAGATAGATAGATAGATGTGTAGATAGATAGATAGATGTGTAGATAGATAGATAGATAGATAGATAGCAGTAGCTCAGGTGGTAGAGCGGGTTGCCTCATGATCGGAGGGTCATGGGATCGATTCCAGCTCCCGCCAGGGGTATCCTGCTGTTGTGTCCTTGGGCAAGACACTTCACCCAACTTGCCTGTGTTAGTGGTGGTCAGAGGGGCCGATGGCACCAAATGGCAGCCTCGCCTCTGTCAGACCTCCCCAGGGCGGCTGTGGCTACAAGTAGCTTACCATCACTAGCAGTGTGTGAATGTGAGAGTGTGTGAAAAGTGTCTTTGGGTGTCTAGATAGATAGGTCGGTAGGTAGGTAGGTAGGTAGGTAGGTAGGTCGGTCAGTCGGTCGGTCACAGTAGGTATGGTGTTCTTGGGATGCAACTCAGTATTCTTCTTCCTCCAAACATGACGAGTTGAGTTCGTACCAAAAAGTTCTACTTTGGTTTCATCTGACCACATGACATTCTCCCAATCCTCTGCTGTATCATCCATGTGCTCTCTGGCAAACTTCAGACGGGCCTGGACATGCACTGGCTTCAGCAGCGGAACACGCCTGGCACTGCAGGATTTGATTCCCTGCCGTTGTAGTGTGTTACTGATGGTGACCTTTGTTACTGTGGTCCCAGCTCTCTGCAGGTCATTCACCAGGTCCCCCCGTGTGGTTCTGGGATTCTTGCTCACCGTTCTCATGATCATTTTGACCCCACGGGATGAGATCTTGCGTGGAGCCCCAGATCGAGGGAGATTATCAGTGGTCTTGTATGTCTTCCTTTTTCTGATAATTGCTCCCACAGTTGATTTTTTCACACCAAGCTGCTTGCCTATTGTAGATTCACTCTTCCCAGTCTGGTGCAGGTCTACAATTCTTTTGCTGGTGTCCTTCGAAAGCTCTTTGGTCTTGGCCATAGTGGAGTTTGGAGTCTGACTGTTTGAGGCTGTGGACAGGTGTCTTTTATACAGATAATGAGTTCAAACAGGTGCCATTAATACAGGTAACGAGTGGAGGACAGAAAAGCTTCTTAAAGAAGACGTTACAGGTCTGTGAGAGCCAGAGATTTTCCTTGTTTGAAGTGACCAAATACTTATTTTCCACCCTGATTTACAAATAAATTCTTTAAAAATCCTACCATGTGAATTCATGGATTTTTTTTTCACATTCTGTCTCTCACAGTTGAAGTGTACCTATGATGAAAATTACTGACCTCTGTCATCATTTTAAGTGGGAGAACTTGCACAATCGGTTTGCACAATCGGTGGCTGACTAAATGCTTTTTTGCCCCACTGTAGATGTGTGTGTGTGTGTGTATATATATATATATATATATGGGTGTGTGTGTGTGTGTGTGCGTGCGTGTGTGTGTGTGTGTGTGTGTAGTTCCTATTCCTGTGTACTTGTCGTTTTAACTGGATTTCAATCAAACTGATTCATAACTCGTGTTATAAAACTCAGTTGTTCTCTCTAAGCTAACAGCTGGTTTGACCTAAACGACTGAAGTTAGGATTGAAGAATCAAGTTGATTATAAAGTATTTTCCCTCTAACTGGATTTTAATAGTGTTGAACCAACTAAATTTAGAAATGTTTGTTTTTACAAAACTTATTAATTAAAAAGATGAAAAGTTTTAGTGAATCAGCAGCATTTTTATTTGTTTGGTTGAAATCTGTTCCTGACTGATTAGCTTAGTTTACAGCCAGAATCCCGTTCCAGATGAAAACATTAATGAGGTGTGAGTGAATGAACCCAGCTGATGTACCTTTATTCACCACCTGTGTTTTAACTCATTTACCTTCTATCGCAGCTCGTCTTTCAGATCTTTTACTCTTTCCAGTCGTCGTCTCCCTCTCCTCCTCCTCCATTCTTCTTTCCTCATTTGCTCTCCTCCTCCTCCTTCAGGGAGCTGCTCTCTTATCTATTTTTATCCTTCGGCCTGGAAAGAAAGTAGATGGAGCTGCTCTTCTCTTTACGATCACCAGTCCTGTCGCCTCCTTTCACTTCCCCTTCTGTTCTATCTGGGTCTTTTCATATTCTACTTTTTCATATTCTACTTTTTATTATCACATTTGACCCTTTAAAATCCATTTTATTCCTTATTAAAGTCACAGGAAACCTCCCTTAGAACCCATTGTGATTCAGTATTTGTTTAATCTGGTGTCTGCAGGCTAATCTAAGGAAGTTCATGGACTTCATTCAGCATAATCAGGCCGACAAAGTAGCGAAGCTGCTGGAGAGAGGATTCGACCCAAACTACCACAATGGCGACACTGGCGGTAAGACCACACACCGCTCAGAAACCGCCCCAACTTTTTTAATTAAAGCTCAAGTGTCCAGAGATAACGTTTTAAGATGACTTCACTTACCTTTTTTTAGCCCACACCAGCAGGTGGCACTAGTGACGCTTTTACAGAAACCCACAGGGGTATTTTTCCTGGAGAGTTTGATTGTCATACTCTCCTGGTGCATATGTTTCAGTCGAGTCTCTAGATGTGAGTTTAGGCTTCAGAATCATGCTGGAAACACGACAAAATAAAAGCAAAGTGTCAAAATTGTTTTCATAGGCAAAATGGAAACTAATTGCAAATTCTATTAATGATCTAATTAGAAAAGAACATATTGAAAAAGAGTTTTTATGTTAAAAAAACAAAAACAAACAAACGTCTGATCCATCAGAGGCAGAATAATGGCGGGTCTTTTATGAAGATCTGGACGTTTACCTGGTTTGATTATTGTAGTTTCCCAATATTTAATGTAAATATTCTAAACGTGACATCTGAGGGGTTTTAAAACCTCTTGTATTCAGACTTTGCTGCCGTAGTTCTGTCTAGTAGCTGGGAAACAAATGAATTTTAAAATAGAAACAAAATCAATCAGAAGTCTTAGGTCTGGAGAAATAAAATCAGATCCATCAGAGATGAGGTGCGAGGGCCCGGTGACTGAAGGTGCTTTTATTCTGAAAGGATGATCCATTTCCTTAACTCTTCTGGTTGGGAATGCAATTAAGCAAATAATAGGATTGACATAAAACTCCAGGGTCTCATTAAGACTCCAGAGAGAGGATGAGTTGGGTTCAGAGCGGTCCGTTCGGAGCGCCAGTATCTCCACGGCGCGGGTTTATCTGCATCAACACCTAGAGACGTCAGTCAGCCTGTGAAGACTTTATTCAGATAAAGACTTTTATCTTTATGAGGAGTAGAATAAATCCTCTTCCTAGAACGGCTCCTTTACGCAGGGACCCGTTTTCCCGACAGAGCCAAGAGGAGGATTAGCTGGACCGGACAAAACGTTCGGTCCGTAATCTTGTTCTTTTGTTTAACATCACCTGCTGCTTTAAGAGCTGTTCCTCCAGCTGAGTGTCGAGCCTGATAATTATGTTTATTTATGATTATTTAATGAGGGTGTCTGGAGGATCTGAGTGGAGCTGAAAATGGTCCGTATCGACCGGACGGATCAGTCCGAACAAATGTGGTCCACTGAGGAGGATAATGGTGAGGAGGAGGAGGAAGAGTGATTAGATGGAGGGTCCAGGGTCTCCTAATTGGCTTTGAGAAGTTTTGTTAAATGAAGAGCTTAATGCTGGCGGGGTGTGGACTCCCAGCAGCCACAAACATCATAAATAAAAGTCGGCTCTATCAGACTCACACAGAAAACAGAAATAAAAATTGGTTTTCATTTATAATTGAACTCTGACTCTTCTGAGCTTCTCAGAACCTGTGAGGTTGTTTATGATTTAATGTTGTTTTATTTTATGATGCCCACCTAAATCTAACAGACTCGTAAAATCTAATGTGTGTAATGTGTGTTCAGCAAATCAGAAGGTCAGCTTCCACTTATCCATCTAACACAGCGAGTTTATCCAGAGTAAAGGGTACCTGCCATCCATGGACGTAATTTTCACTTTAGAAGTGGGGGGGACACGGGGGGGGGGGGGGGGTATCTTTACAGTATGTTCTAATGGGAAACAGGCTTCAACACAAATGGTTGTTTTCCGCTTGTTCCTAGAGCTCAACCACTGTCAATTTAACACAGCGTAATATTGTTTTTGGATGGTAAAAAGTGCAGGGATCAAAACTTGATTTTGGAAAAAGTGTGGGGGGGGGGGACATGTCCCCCCTGTCCCCCCCCCCCCAAAAATTACATCCATGAATAAGGGAACCACCACCCCGGTCTGCCAGTCCAGTGGGACTGCCCCCGATGTCCACGCGATATTGCAGAGCCATGTAAGCCAACACAGCCCCACAACATCCAGAGTCTTTAGGAACTCCGGGCGGATCTCATCCACCCCTGGAGCTTTGCCACAGAGGAGCTTTTTAACCACCTCAGTGACCTCAACACCAGAGATTTGAGAGGCCAGCCCAAAGTTCCCAGACGCTGCTTCCTCACTGGAAGACGTGTCGGTGGGATTGAGGAGGTCTTAGAAGTATTCTGCACACTGATCCACAATGTCCTGAGTAGAGATCAGCAGCACACCGTCCCCACTATAGATAGTGTTGGTAGCACACTGCTTTCCCCCCCCCTGAGGCGCCGGATGGTGGACGAGAATCTCCTCGAAGCCGTACAGAAATCTTGCTCCATGGTCTCTCCGAACTCCTCCCATGCCCGGGTTTTTTCCTCGGCGACCACCCGAGCCATGTTCCGCTTGGACTGCCGGCACCCGTCAGCTGCCTCTGGAGTCCCACAGGCCAAAAAGACCTGATAGGACTCTTTCTTCAGCTTGACAGCATCCCTAACCGCCGGTGTCCACCAGCGAGTTCGGGGATTGCCACCGCGACATGCACCGACGATTCTGCGACCACAGCTCCGGTCGGCCGCCTCAACAATGGAGGCATGGAAATAAACATATAAAAAAATATATTAAAAATTACCTAACTAAATAACAGAATTCATTTTAATAAATAAAGTAGAAAAACATGGATACCTCTAACAATGTGTCTAAATTGTTAGCTTTAAGGAGAAAGAAATAAACTAGAAAATTTTTGAAATAATTAAAAACTGCTGGCAAAAGATAGTGACCATATGTTATGAAAGTGATGACTCCAAAATCGTGGTATTGTGCCGATGACCCAAATTTGGTGTGACAATAGGGTGGTTACACATAAAACCATGACTTTCGGGTGGCATTTGGGTGATGACCCAAAAATCATGATATACCACACTTCCCACAGCCGAGCCGGTCGTTTTGATGTAACGTGTGTGGGGTTGCACGCTGCCTTTTGAACATACTTAATGAAAATTAATTATTTTTATACAAATTAGTTTATTAATTATGCAATTTGAGACTTTCATGCAATCAGTATGAAAACATTTTAGATGTTTGTTGTTAATAATGTTGCCATGGTAACTCAAAATGCTTAGAGAAGTAACAGCACACAGCACAAAAAGAACAAAGATAAAAGGAAAAAAAGGGAAAAAAAAGGAGAAAAAAAGGTAAAGGGGGAGGAAAGGGAAGTAACTACTACTACCCGATCACATGACTACTTTATGACATCACTGCATCATCACACCCTCTTAGGTTCCACAGATACAGCTCAACTCATTAGTGACCAGCCACTGGTGAGACACGCATCATTCTCGATCTTCTCTCCGACACGCAAGAATCTCTTTGTGCAACGCAAGAATTTATTCTGAGACTGACAGACAACCAACAAAAGTCTGAAATAATGCTTCATCAACAGCGAATGACTCCATCTGGGACAGTCCAGCAGAAAAATTGTGGCTGTAATCAACAAAAAAACATAGCTTTTCTCAAGATGAAGATAAAAGATTTGGAGTCTCAGTTGTCAATCATGGATGAATTGTTCAGTGCTGAGAAGGAAAGAAGAAAAGCAGCGGAAAATGAACGCAAGTCCTTCATAACAGAAATTACTCACCTAGAACAAGGTCTGGATTTCTACCAAAGTACAACAGAAACCCAGGAAAAATCGATCCAGACGTTGAAGGAACAGCTTGAAGAAAAAGACGTTTTGTTTGCAGATCTGCAAAAACGTTTTAGCCAGGAATCAGAGAACAGACTCCTGTTAGAACAGGAGAGAAGGCAGAACGAAGAGTCAGCCAACAAATTAAAGACGGAAATTGATCAGCTGAAACAGGGACGGGATCATTACCAGCTTACAACTGAAACCTGTCAAAAAGCTATAAAAGATTTACAAATCCAGCTTCAAGAGAAGGACGCTTTGTGTGAAACTCTGCTAAACAAATTACAAGAGCAGCAGGACCAAGCCACCGTCCACAAAGAGAAGTTGGCAGGTGTCACACATCAGCTGGAGAGAAAATCCCTTCTCTGTGAGGAACTAACATCTAAATTTGACAAGGAACAGCAGCTGAGACATGACTTTGAAGCAGAACTAGACAAAACCAGAGTTCTGATCACCGAGAATTCAGATCTGAAGCAGGAGATCCAGGATTTGACAGACAGGAACTCTGAACTCAGAGATTTGATGGAAAAAAGCAACTCTGAGAAAGTCAGTTCAGAATTGACTTTTATTCAAGATCTGCAAAAACTAGAAGAGCAGCTTGGTAAAGAGACGGAGATTAGACAGAGTTTAGAGTCCGAGTTGATCCAAAGTAAGGAGACAGCCAGACTAAACGAAGAACTCGTCTCCAAGCTGAGAACAATGCAGGAAACCGAGACAAACCTCCAATCCATAATTGTTAACCTTCAGCTGGATCAGATACAGGCTAAGGAGAAACATGAAACAGATTTAGAAATCCTCAACCAGCAACTTCATCGTCTAAGCTGTGAGTTTCAGCCCTGTCCTGAGACGTCTGTGGGCACCGATCTGATGTTGGGACTGGAACAAGATTCAGAAAATCCCGACTACAGCTGTCAGACGGAAACAGAAGTTTGTTCTCCTACTGAAATCTGCGCAGAAACGCCAGAAGCCATCAGGTGTCTCCACACAGATGACACTTCACTCGATGACGACCTCAGCTACCTAGAAGACGCTCCAAAAACTGTCACACGCCTGGAGAAAATTTCTATGTGGAGGCGTTTTAAGAAGTTTATGACTCCAGCGTGTTTACGAAAACACAAAAACAAGTCATAAATAAGACATGGGACATATTAGCTTTAGCATATTTAAGGGACCTGACTACAGGCACAAACGTTACATCAAAACGACCGGCTCAGTCAATTTCATGATTTATTTATTAAGTTAAATACTGAGTAATTAATGCAGCTCGAACAGCAGCATGCAACCCCACAAATGTTACATGACAACGACTGGCTCAGCCGTGGGACGTGTGGCATATCAGGATTTTGGGGTGATCCCCCCACGTGTTATTTATTTATGTAGTTAGTTAATGAATTATTAATGTGGCTCGATCTGCAGCGTACACCCCCACAAATGTTACTCAAAATGTACAAAAAAAATGTATTGTGCCAGGCAGCAGGTCCCTTCAGTCTTAAATTAGAAATCTCCTTTATGTATGGGTTAGTTCACTCCTGGTGCTCAGGTTCCCCCGCATGTTTAGATCAAACACACACACACCCAGACAATAATTAAATAGACAAAAAACGGGGCTACATGACGGCTAATTGTTGGCACTTAGTCTCGCAGCAAGGTTTCTGGTTCAAGTCCAGCAGCAACCTTTCTGCGTCAAGCTAGCTTGCTCTCCTTCATGTAGGCGTGGGTTTACTCCGGGCGCTCCGGTTCCCCCCACACACACGTTAGGTTAATTAGTGATGTCTCTGGGTGTGTGCTAGCAATGTTTTTAGTTTTTTAATTTAGAAATGACTTCTAGTTGCTCATTAGTTTATTTTTTGTATGTCTAATCTGTCCTCTGTGGCAGACAGCTACTCGTACTGAGCCAGGTTAAAGGGGAGTTTTCCTCTTCGCTGTCTCTATGCTTAGCCTGGTCTGCCAGACTCCTCCTCTGTTTAATTCTGCACAGAGAAAGGGTCTGGTAACTCTCCTATTCTAACAACCCCACCCCGTGAGAGTTTTTACTGAGCCAATCAGTGCTGAGCATCGTCTGTCTGGTTACTCAAAGGCAGAGAGGCACGCGAGAGGCGGGACAAGCCTGCTCAAAAATAACCAATCAGGAAAAGGACAGAAATGCCGACTGTACCGCGCAACGCTGTAGTTTATCAGCTGTAGTAAAAAAAAAAAAGGCATCTGGCAGCGGCACAAACATCGTATTTTTCAACACATTCTCACACCCTAGGCGTCGAAAAATGACGCGGTGTGACCAAGCGTTTGTTTGCGACATGTTGGGAGCCCCTGCGCGTCGGGAGGCGATGCGCTGTGCCAGACCGTAGGTGTCTGACGGCCGCTGTAAAACGTAGATTTCACCGACATCTCACCTCCAACCTCTACCGTTTTAACCTTCCCCTCACCCCCATCCTAACCTTAACCAGCTTGCACATGCAAAGCTTAGTTTTGCGTTTCATCATTCCTCTCAGGATTCATTTCAAGATCCTGGTTCTGGTCTATAGGGCCTTACATGGGCAAGCACCATCTTACATTGGTGATCTTCTTAGTCCCTACACCCCCAGCAGGTCCAGTGATCAAAGCCTACTGGTTGTGCAGCACCAGGCTAAAGACCAAAGGTGACAGATCATTTGCTGCTGTGGCCCCCAGACTCTGGAACTCTCTCCCCCTGAGCCAGAAGATCAGTGGACTCAGTGGTCTCCTTTAAAAAGCAGCTGAAGACTCACTTGTTCAAGCTGGCTTTTGTATGACCTTCTTCACCACTCTCTCTTTATTCTGCTCTCCCCACCTATTCCACCTTCCCCAGGAGCCACTGATTTCCCTCTTTCCTGTTCACTCTCTCTCTTTCTTAACATTTTTTCTTTTAAATCGCAATTGCTTATTCTTGCTCATTTTAAATATATTTTTAAACATTTTCTGAATGATTTTTTATATCTTTTTTTACAAATTTTTATATTTTTTGTTTTTGTGAAGCGCCTCGTGATTTTTACCTTGAGAGGTGCTATCAAGGGCGTCAGTTTGTTTTCAGAATTGCTGGGGACAATAACCATACACTTGAGTGGGGTTTAAAAATTGCTGGGGACAATAAAGTAGGTGTCGGCGGCTCTGTAGCCGCATGCGGCTCTTCCATCCATCTGATGCGCTCTCTGTGCTTGTAAAATAATGAATGGATATTTAAATAAAAAGCTTTATATTTTACTGCATTAATTTTACATCTGTATGCCAATTCTACATGTAAAGATTGTCTGCGTAAACCTGAACAGGTCCAGCCCGGTCTACTGTGAGACCGGGTTGACGCGTCACGCTTGTGCGTAATCATAGGCGCTTCCTGAGCTGAAGGATGTCAGATTCTGGGATTCTCCTCAGACAGGTTCCAGGATGCGTCGCCACATTGGAGACAGGAACAAGCGCTATTCAGCCAAAGTTTCATAATCAGGTGTGGCAGTGTGAGTGTCCTGTCACAGTGTCCCGATAGATCATGCGCCCTGGCTACTTGGCCAACGGAGTGTCCCTTTGGCTGACTGGTTAGAGCGTACGACTCTCACCCGGTAGTCTGGGGCTCGAATCCCGCCCGGGCCCTCATTTCTCCACCTTGCCACATACTGACGGATAAACTCAAGGATGTTGGTTGTTTTGAAAGAATTACCCCGACGCACACTGATGCGCATGGATGAGCTGACATTTTAATATGCACATCGCAGAGGTAACTTGATTCCCATCAGAACATCAGAGCTTTATACTGGACACTGTGTTCAGTGCGGCTCGGCGCGCCTACGGTGGACAGTGGGCTGAAGATCTGTAGAGGGATTCGCAGCGCAGAACCACGGTGCATGCGATGATTTCCTCCCACTGAAGCGGTCTGGAAACCCGGTCTCTCTGAGGGATGTGTCACCTGGAAAAATGTTCTTTTTATGAAATTATGAAACTTTAGCTGAACAGCGCTTGTTCCCGTCTCTAATATGGAGACGCATGACGCATCCAGTCTGAGGCAGAATAGCCTCTTCAGCTCAGAAAGCTCCCCTAGAGACATTTGATTACGCACAAAGTTTATGTGGAGCAGAAGCGGTCGGGCCACGGCAGGTGAAACGTTCCTAGCCTACATGAAGTGAAACTGTTTAATTATAACATTAATGTGTTACTGGACACGCAGGTCTGGTTGGTTAGACCAGTGTTTGAAGTGGAAAACACACACACACACACACACACACACACACACACACACTCACACCAATTAAAATAATGCTGATAGCGTGGACTAGAAGACAGGTGATGGTTTACGTATTTAAATGATGATCAGGCTGCTGTAAAATGTCATCTCCATCCACATCCAGACAGAATTATCCTCTATTCTTTCTCTAGTTGCTCTGCTCTTGTCTGGGCTGACGTAGCTGACGGTGCACGCGGCGCGCCTAACTAGCGGCTGATGCACATTTTACGCATTTGGAGAGGTGGGCTGGAAGCTTTGTTTTTACTGGAAGATGGTCCACTTAACGCACGGGTGTAGACTACATATTAATGACAAATCAATGAAAATTAAATTGTGAGATTTTACTTCATATTTTAGAAATAAAAATGACGGGGGAACACATTTATGACATCTTTTTAAACGAAATTTTCTAGCGCGACCTGCCTGCTTCACTTAAGTCACTGCTTATTAAGGTCCGTCCAAAATGACTGTGGCCCACCCAAAAATGAAAACCTGGCGCCGCGCCAGTTATAAACCTCTGCAAATTGTTGTTCTTCACTTTATCAAACTCAGACTTTGTACAGCTAATGTCAAGATGTAAAATTATGAATTCAGTCGAGCTCTTCCGTCCTTCCCTCTCCTGCTCTCCTTGAACCCGACATCGGCTGTCAGAAGAAGGAGATGAGGCAAACAGAGTGAGTGCGACATAAAGAAACCAGACTGGTGTGGAGGTGAGCAAAACAGCTGGAAAAGTGTGGGTGTTGAATCCCCCATGGGTGCGACGCCCATGCGAGCGACCGGTACCGGCTGCTGTCATGTTGTGAGCAGCGCTCTGCTGTCTGAGGCTAGGCCCCGCCCACAACGCTGCAGCTACTGTGGTGTTTTCTTTACTGTGGGAAACGGGTAATAATGGCTCTTTGATGGGAACAGGTTGCCGACCCCTGGTATAAGATCTGAGCTGGTAAAACAAAAATCCTCATCAGCAGGCTTTTTTAAAGTGGGGGGGACACAGCTGCCAATCACAAATTTTGCCGGGGACATGTCCCCGGTGTCCTCGGTTAAAATGACGCCTATGGGTGCTATAGAAATGATATTTTCTTCTTCTTTTCTTCTTCTTCTCAAAGACGCTTAACAGAAATTTTACACTGACATACTGGGTTAAGGTGTCATAGGGACAGGGGCTGCCATCGCGCCAGAAACAAACGCTTGGTCACACCGCGTCAATTTTCGACGCTTAGGGTGTGAGAATGTGTTGTATTTTTAGAAGGAAGGCTTTTAGCGCTTCTGCTTGTTGTGGTTTTGAAGACATTCAAGTCATTTAGAACAGAGAAAACAGCCGCAGCGAACTCCGCCGCTGTCTTCGTTGTTTGTGAGAAACTGAGCGTCGCCGTGTGTGACGTCCACGACGTTAGTTTTTTAGCTGTAGTCCAGAATGGCTTCTGGTGACAGCGCAAACATCTTTCTTTAAAAGAATGGCTTTTAGCGCTTCTACTTGTTGTGGTTTTAACGACATGTTCAAGTCATTTAGAACAGAGAAAAGAGCTGCAGCGAACCGCTTCAGTCGCCATGTTTAAGACAAACTCAGCGTTGTGGTGTGTGACACACGCTGCTCAGCGCTGATTGGCTCGGTTAGAATTCTCAGGGGGTGGGGTTATTTCAATAGGAGAGCTTCCAGACCCTTTCTCTGTGCAGAATTAAACAGAGGAGGAGTCTGGCAGGCCAGGCTACCCTATGCTTGCTTAGTATGAAGATCGCTGTAAAGTCTCTGTAACAAGTCAGTGACTCCACAATCGGCTGCGTTTCTTTACATAGAAAACAAAAAGTAAAGAGAAAAAAACACTTAAAGGGTAAAAAAACAGTATAAAAACCCTTAAAAAATTCACAAATAGAAACAAAAAACATTCATTTTGTCATGACTCCCTGTCTTTCACCCTCCTCTGCCTCTGCTGCCATGACCTGTTTCCACAGCAACCTCAGCCTGCACCTCATCCACTTCATTCATCTCACCTGTTCCTGTCATCAGCTCATCCCCCACACCTGCTCCCTCTGCTATTTAACTCCCAGCCTGCTCTCCAACCAGTGCCAGATTATTGAACGCTCTTTGCCAGTAAATCTTCCAGCCTTTCACCTTGCCTGATCACAGCCTCCGGATCTCATTTTCACGCCTGACCCCTGCCTTGAACTCTGCCTGCCACCACGACCCTCACCTGTCTTCTACGTCTCCAGCCTGTTCCCTGTACCTGCTCGTCCCCATCTGGTTTTGACCCTCGCCTCCTCTCCTACTCGATCTCCTGCCTCGCCCTCTTCGGTAACGTCACATCTGATAAAGACTTTTTATTGACCTTTTTACTGTGTTTGGTGTCATCACGGGTCTTCCAAGTTCTGGTCGTGACAGAATAATCTGGCCACAACATAGACCTGACGCCGACACAGTACTTGCTTAGGAGTTCAGCTAACATTCATTCTGACCTGTCATGGAAGTATCTCACGCTCCTTGAGTTTATGGAACTAGAAAAGGAACAGGAGTCACCGTTCTGGGGAACACGTCTGGCAATCAGGCCACAGCTGCGCAGAGGTTCCACCCCCCCGTCCAGGCCTGCTGTGACCGTCTTGCACAGCGGGTCCCTGCAACGAGACGGTCGCAGCCCCGGAAACCCTCTGCGAATTCACTGCCTTCCCAGATCCAAGGTTTAGCAGCTACGCCGCTCCAGCCTAAGCGCCTCCTGTCATTATGCCGCTCCAGCCTCAAGCGCCTCCAGTCAGGTGACGTCAGCGGCAGTCCCGGAGATCTTCTGGAGCTGCTAAGAAGGTTGATCCTTCTCCCGTGCTGGTGTCGGCGGGTTCCCCAGACGACACCTCATGTTTTGCTTCTAGGCCGGCCCCAACTGAGGAGGCTGTTCAGATGATGATACAGATGGTCAAGGACGCTATACGGGAAGTCTTTACCATACCATCCTACCCCCACTTACGACTGCGGACGGCTGAAAAGTTAAATACCCTCTTTTCCACCCATCCGGAATTGATAACGGTTCCAGCCCTTGGTAATTATTACCTTTATGTCCGGAGTGTTTATGGTTCCGCACTTAAGGATGTCACCGCAGACGGTCTGACCTGCTGTGAGGGATGGACACCTTCCCCAGAACCCTCCAGCACCACGCATCTACGTCCGGTGGTGGTCCCAGAGGACCTTCTCCTTCTAAACATTGTAAGAATGGTGCAGATTTTCTCCAGCCTCACAGGCTTAGGGACATTTTGCTGCTCCCCGTTGCGTTGCTTGCCCTGCTCTAACTACATGAGATCGCTGGATTAAAACCTGAAAGTAGTTTATAACTGAGGTGGTGCGTGCACAGCCGCGGGGGACAGGAACGAGTGACGTGGCAAACACGACAGACACGGCAGAAGCGGCAGCACTGGAGCAAGACGGCAGCAGCTGCAAATGACTGATCAGATCCGTTCTACGTATATTCACAGGACACGGAGAGAGAACTTTTCTAATCCCTAATGCCTGAGACGCTGACTGTAGGAATCAGCAAAAAGTGTAAATAAAACTTGAAGAAGTTTGAAAGCTGGTGTGTGGTGTTTTCACATTGCCTTTTTGATGCATGTGGGCTACTAGAGATGCAATACCTACTCTGAACAGCCTGGCGCTAAGGAATATAATATTTTCACACAGTGGGGCTTTAAAGCTGAAATGGCAAATTTGGAAAACAAATTAGTTTAAAACCATTTTTTTGTGTCGGTTGGATTACATAAATCATCGAAGTACTCCGCTGATCCAAGTCGAGGTCAGCAGCACAGCGTCTTTGCTACAGGGCTTTCGCCTGAAATGCCGGATGGTGGACTAGAATCTTCTCAAAGCTGTATGAAGATCTTCCTCCACGGGCTTACCAAACTCCTCTCGTACTCAAAAACAAACAGGCAAAACTAAATCCACATATAAAAAAATAAAAGTTCCAGAAGCAGGTGTCTTCAAGGCTGCCTTGCAACTTTCAGCAGAGGCTTACATCTGTGCTTTGTCATAAATAATATTTTTCACTTGCAGTCAGTTTGATTATTTAGGTCACCAAGCAGAATTGGGATCACTACTGAATGATTTTGAGGACGTTTTTACTCCCATTGACATGGATCCATTCACTTACTGTGTTTTATGCTAAGCTAAAGTGAAAGGGGCTGGTTAAAAATTGGGCAGTAGTTTTGCTGCAGAAAACAAAATCATTAAAAACTTAGATTAATCAAATTCATTTAAATGAAGAAATATTAGATTGAGTAAATAAACATCCATCCATCCATTTTCATCCGCTTATCTGGAGTCGGGTTGCGGGGGGCAGTAGCCTAAGGCGAGAGGCCCAGACTTCCCTCTCCCCAGCCACTTGGGCTAGCTCCTCTGGGGGGGATCCCAAGGCGTTCCCTGGCCAGGTGAGAGACATTGTCCCTCCACCGTGTCCTGGGTCTACCTTTAAGTCTCCTCCCGGTTGGACGTGCCCGGAAAACCTCACCAGGGAGGCGTCCAGAAGGCATCCTGACCAGATGCCCGAGCCACCTCAACTGGCTCCTCTCGATGTGGAGGAGCAGCGGGTCTACTCCGAGCCCCTCCCGGATGACCGAGCTTCTTACCCTGTCTCTAAGGGAGAGCCCAGCCACTCTGTGGAGAAAAATCATTTTGGCGGCTTGTATCCGCGATCTCGTTCTTTCGGTCACTACCCAAAGCTCATGACAATAGGTGAGGGTGGGAACGTAGATCGACCGGTAAATCGAGAGCTTCGCCTTCTGACTCAGCTCTCTCTTCACCACGACAGACCGGTACAACGCCCGCATCACTGCAGATGCACCACCAATCCGCCTATCGATCTCACGCTCCAGTTTTCCCTCACTCGTGAACAAGACCCCGAGATACTTAAACTCCTCCACTTGGGGCAGGTCCTGACCTCATCCCTGACCCTGAGAAGGCATTCTACCCTTTTCCGAATCAGGACCATGGTCTCAGATTTAGAGGAGCTGATTCTCATCCCAGCTTCTTCACACTCGGCTGCGAACCGCTCCAGCGAAAGCTGAAGATCACATTCTGATGAAGCTAACAGGATCACATCATCTGCAAAAAGCAGAGACCTGATCCTCAGTCCACCAAACAAACGAATGCCCTCCACACCTTGGCTGCACCTAGAAATCCTGTCCATAAAGGTTATGAACAGAATCGGTGACAAAGGGCAGCCTTGGCGGAGTCCAACTCTCACTGGGAACGAGCCCGACTTACTGCCGGCAATGCGGACCAAGCTCTGACACCGGTCATACAGGGACCTAACAGCCCATATCAGAGGGCCTGGTACCCCATACTCCCAGAGTATCCCCCACAGGGCCCCCCGAGGGATGCGGTCAAACGCCTCCTCCAAATCCACAAAACACATGTAGACTGGTTGGGCAAATTCCCACGCACTCTCCAGGATCCCCCTAAGGGTATAGAGCTGGTCCAGTAATCCACGGCCAGGACGAAAACCACATTGCTCCTCCTGAATCTGAGTTTCAACAATCTGACGGACCCACCTCTCCAGAACCCCTGAATAGACCTTACCAGGAAGGCTCAGAAGTGTGATCCAAGCCCCCACAATGTGGCTCTAAAAATGGTCCCATCCCGGAAGTAAGAGAAATTGCAGTTCCACCCTCATCCGCTGGGGGCTGGTGTCTGAAGCGAGCAAATCCTCATTGACTCCCATGTTAAAAATGCCAATTTCACAGCAGAAATAAACATGTTTACAGCCTGGTACCAAAACATGTTTTTTGTCTAAATTATCTAGTTTATACTCATGACAACTCTGAGGGGGGTGAATTTTTTTCTCACTCTTCTGTTTAAGTGTATTGAAAGCCTAAAATTCTGTATAATTAATGAGCATCCGACACACGTGACCGCTGCCTAAGACCCACGTGACCACAGAGCTAGCTCCGTGGAAAGGCCTCAGTACAGCCTCGGTCTCTCCTGGAAACTGTTTCGGGATTTTGAGTCTCTGTGCTTGTGAATTCTGTTTTGGATATTATTGGTGCAATTATTGGACAAAATGACTTGCTGTGGTATTAATTGCACTAATAGAGCGTCCAAGGAGTCTCCACTTCATTTTTTTCGGTAAGTTAAAATCTATATTTGTATTTTATGTCACTGCCGCCTTTAAACTAGCTGAGTTTACCGAAGTAGCTAGCTAACTATCAGTTTAACATGTAGCATGTACTGTTTAACCATGAAATTTAAAAGTAAAATACGGTAAAATAATTAATAGGGCATATTTCGATGGGTAAAAGGGTAAAGGTGTTTTCATCTGAACCCTTAAAACCTCCAGCAGGCTACGCTGCACTATTGACGTGTTAGCGCACGGCGCTAACAACTTAGCGACATGACATGTCTCTGAGAAAGCGTAAAAACACGGGCGCTTCTTCTGAAACGTGAAAATAACACTTCTTCTTAAGCAGAGCAGGATGTCGCCTCGGCTCATTCACGGCCGAGCCGGACTGAGCTCGATAATATTGACCAAGCACAGCCACCAGGCCTGCTGAAGGAACACCAGCAAGTTTCATCAGACTCATAAAGTTTGTTTTTGCTGGGGGCCCCCTGTATTTTACCGCTACCTCCTGCAGTCTTCCCCTTTTAAAATTTAAAATGTGTAACTTTATGTATTGGGATGAATGACTAATATTCATGTTAAACTAAAACGTTAGGCATTTAGGGGGAAAAAACAAAATAATAAACATTATACAGATGTCAAATAAATCAAACTGTAATTAAACTATATATTTTCAAAGTCTCGATTCTGGATAAAATCCAACAACATATGCTTTATAAATAACAAACACTACACATGGCTTTTACACACACACACACACACACACACACACATGCATGCACGCAAGCACATTCACTCACACACACACACAGTGCTCTGGTGTACCAGGGTGTTCATGAAACCAACGAAGTCCAATTGCCTTCTTTAAAAATCCATTTGATGTCATACTGAACAACTGTTGTATTTGATTCTAATTTGAATGATTCTGTTTCAGGTGGAAATGCGGTGTGATTCCTGTGTCCTGTGGCCCATGACCTGTGTCAGCCCGGTTCTGGATGTGGCCTTGCTGAGTTCTCTGTAGCAAGGTTTTCTGGTGCTTGTGGCCGTTCCAGAGTGCACCTGATCCGGTCTAACACTTCACATCCCAGCACACGCACGAACACATGCTTGTCGATGTTTGTGGTTCATGCTTTACATGTTTATTGTTGTTCATCCCACGTTTTCTTGATGACTCTTAGAAATGTTTCTTCACAGGTGCAGCTGCTGGTTGCTGTTTTTTATGTTGGTTTCCTAGTTGTATTAATTTTTCTCTTATTTACTTGTTTATCCTCTATCAGCAGTCTTTATTCCAGATTGGTTCAGCATTTACATGCTGATGTGGCGATACATAACCCAAACCAATATTACTCAAGGGGAACCTCGTACACATTAAGGCTCCTCTTGATAGAGCAAATCTGTTCAGCACATTCTGACAGACAGACCACCATTCTTCTGTCATGTTGTTGTACAGGACATTTTTAGTTTTTCTATTTAAAAATAAGTAGTATTTTATTTAAAGAGCAATACTTTCACATTATCATTTTCCCACACTTTCTTTATACCTGTATTTTATTGTTTTTCAATAAAGAATGACAAATTATTTAAGTTTGGTTTTTGTTGCACACAAATATATATCTGTAAAAAATATCTACAAAGCTAATATTTACATAACAAGTATGATTGGGTTTTGAAATACACTCTGTTTATTTTAGTAAGATTTTTAAACCAAGTAAAGTTAGTAAAGAACACATTTCTATTGTCTGCTAAGAAACTGTTGGGATTTAAAATGGGCCTGTTGTAGAAATAACTTGTAAATGATTATTCTTCACTTTTTTGTCTTAACCAAAGAAATTCCAGTAATTGAGCAAAAACATTTATTTTTAACAATACATTTTATAAAACAGGGCGCAAAGTGTCGGCACATGTATGTATGTCGATGGTCCGCCCCAACCAAACCAGGAGACACAGACGTCAGGGAGGCCAAGGTTGTCTCCGACGGTCTCTGCAGCTCTCTGGGCACCACGCCTCACTTAGCTGTCTCCAATGATCCAAATGGCTAAGGAGAAAAAATAACAGGTTTGTCATAATTGTTTAAAGTACAAAACCATACATGAAGTGGTCAAGACGGGTATGTGGAACTTACACTTGCTGCGTTGTGTAGCTGATGTTGGAGACACACAGGCTGCCATGGTGACCTTTTAACAGATCTAAGAAAAAAATGTAATAAAAGAATGAAACTTAAATACTCCCAGACCCAAGGCCGGATTAACCATATGGGTAACTGGGCAATTGCCCAGGGCCTACAAACTCTAAAGGGCCCAGGGCAGCATGGGCACGAGCAAATTACTGTATCTGTAATCTCCCGCTTTATATTAAACTAGTGTGACCGTACGTCTTGTTTTCTCCGGACATGTCCGCTTTTCACTCTGTCCTGGATGCCCGGGTTCTTGTATTGATGAAAATGTCTGGCTTTTCATCCAGGAGCAGGGATGGGGGAGCTGTATATCCTACACATCCAGGGGAGCCAGAAAAAAGTTTTCTACCTATATTACTATATTATCATTCATGGACTTTTCTGCAGAGAGCGGCAGAGTGATGATTGGTGCGCAGCGCTCCAGGCTGCTGCGTCCAGCGCACGGTCCATTCTCAAAGTGGCGCAACCAAAAAACTATAATTAACACACGATCGTTCATGTCCGCACATGTTCTCTACTTTCTGTCTTATTTGTGCCTGAAGCGCTCTGCCGCTGCGGAGCTCATCACCTGTGCTGCGGTGATTTCACCTCACTGACGTATCGAAACGCGCTCTCCGCTTTGTGGTCAGGAGATCCCTTTGATCTGCTCAAAAGTAACCGATGAGGTGAAAAAAGAATCCAGGCAGCAGATTTTCTGGAGAGTTTAGAGGAGATGCAGGAAGAAGAGAGACAGACAGGACAGGAAAATATAGTTAAATAAAAACAAGAAAACAAAACAAAGTGTTGAAAAGTAAAATGTACGTAGATTTATCTCCACCACACGTTTTTACCTGCAAAACAACAAGTTATATACATGTCATATTTATACATCTGATACAATTCAGATCACCTTCAAAACTCTGTCACACACCCAGGGCCGTTTCAAGACATTTTGGGGGCCAAGGCAAAATGACCCCCCACCCCCACCACCACTACCACCACCACCCCCATAGCTGGGCTCCCCAGAAGCCTCTGTGTAATCCATACCCTCTCCAGGAGTATTAGTTATACAGTGTTTATAAAAGCCCCTCAGATATTACTGACATGTTCTAATATTATCAGATGAAAAACTAAATTATCACACATGCTGTCTCATCTGCTTGTTTTCTAAACTTGCAAAAAGTAACAAAACCATTTGAAAGCCACTATTTGTGGATTCTCTGAAAGTTTCCAGTGTGACAACTTATTTTATCATTGATCCTATCGTCTAATCTCACAGTTGAAACAAGCATCCTTGATAATCTGTGCACAGGAAGCTTACCGATGCTGTAGTAAAACAAAAGTTATAATAATTTATTATTAATAAAACCTTGTTGCAGCACTAAAGCAGAAAAATGAGATTTTGCAGTAAATATGCTAAGTATTTATTGTTTTAGAGCCCTTTTATTGGCAGAATCTGATATTAATTTAGTTCTTACAAAATCATGGGCCCCAGCGTTGTGTGGCGTTGCCATAGTGTGACGTCATAGGCACAGATCCCCTGTCCTCTTTTTTGGAAATGGAAATATGATCACCCTATGTTAAACAAACTGTCCACCCGGGCTTTTGCGCTGCACAGAGACGCTTCGCTGCCTATGACTTTGAACGTCAGTTGAGAGTCAGTCTCTTGTAGACTGACCAATGAAGAGAGGGCCTCAAGTTAAGACACTCTGCTCATTGGTCAGTCCACACAAGGTGGGTCAAAGGTTACCCTGAGCGGGTTACGTGAAGTCAGGCATTCAAGTATTGAGTATATTTACTGCATATTACAGTAAAATATTCTGTATGTGACCATATTATGGTGATCCTCGGGTCGTGATGATGGGGCCCTTGACTATTGTTGCCCAGGGTACAACAAACTCTTAATCTGGCCCTGCCCAGACCTCATGTCATATTTACTAATCAGCTATGGCTGATTTATTGTTTGGATCACAGTGAGTTACACTAATTCTAATATATTTTTATTTCTATTACACATACATACTTTTTAACTGTTATTTTCACTTGACTGTTATCAAGCTCTCTTGCTCTGGTTCTCATGATAATTCCGTGTCTTCCAGTAAGTTATCTTGTGCTTACTTCATCTGTATTATATATATATATATATATATATATATATATATATATATATATATATATATATATATATGTATATAAGATACAAACAAGTATTACGTTTTGGAAATATATGAAATGTATTTAGGCTGCTAATTTAGCTCGAATACTAATAACTGCCGTATTGTCCAGACTACAACTCGCACTGTTTTACATAGTCTGGCCGGTCCTGCTACTTATACTCCGGAGCGACTTGTATAACAAAATATGTAGGCTACACCGCGCTGCTGCGGGCCGACTCCGACCCGCCCAAGAATGACTTCCCCTGTCCCACTGGGAGGGTTTCAAACACCGCCAGCATCTGTTGGAGCCTGTGGCGGGGTGCTCAGGGCCGGCTCCAGCCCAGGAATGAGCTCTCCTCGCCGGCCGGCAGGGTTTGAAACACCGCCATCCTCTCCTCTGCTGGCTGGAGACCATGGCGTGCTGTTGTTCATTCTGTTATGGTTACCGGTGCTTGTCTTGCAATGTGAAACGCTTGGTGTCAGATTTTGCAAGAAAAATAATGAAATGTCTCCCCAAAATACGACTTAAATATATTTTCTCTTCTTCATGATACATTGAATGGCTGGTGCGACTCAGGAGCGATAGCCCGAAAAATACGTTACTGAAAACTTGCTCAAAGCAAAATGTTTTCATTACGGAAATAAATTATAAACTTACCGATTTAATATTTTTTAAATCCAGGTACTTTTCACGAACAGGCGCCGAAAACCTCCACCTAAACTTCGTGTTAGGTTCAGGTCGATGGGTGTTCCACAGTTAGCTCTGGTAGGGTTGAAGCTAGGTGGCTACATCCGTTAGCTCGGCTCCCACCTCCGCGTTAGCTTTGGGTTAGCCAGGGTTAGCTTCAGGTTAGCTCGTAGCTAGTTCGCCCGGGTGTCGTCACTCGATC
Organism: Nothobranchius furzeri; assembly: GCF_043380555.1. Classification (NCBI taxonomy): domain Eukaryota; kingdom Metazoa; phylum Chordata; class Actinopteri; order Cyprinodontiformes; family Nothobranchiidae; genus Nothobranchius; species Nothobranchius furzeri. The sequence goes on from NC_091749.1 coordinate 65,070,994, forward strand.
CCAGTCTTACAGCCCCACCCTCAGCTCCTCCTCTCTTCCCTTTTATGGAATTTTCTGGGCTGGACGGAACATGTGACACGGTCAAAATGGCAGTGGTGGCCACCTCCCATTATAGACAAAAAACGTGTTATTGAAGCCTATGGAATCGAATTGTCCAGTATGTACAGTCTATGGTGTGATCCCACTGTAGTTGGAACACACCCTGCGGTCCCCCTTTTTAAATAAGGGCATCGACGTAATTTTCACTTTAGAAGTGGGGGGACGGGGGGGGGGGGGGGGGGGGGGGGAATCTTTACAGTATGTTCTAATGGGAAACAGGCTTCAACACAAATGGTTGTTTTCCGCTTGTTCCTAGAGCTCAACCACTGTCAATTTAACATAGCGTAATATTGTTTTTGGATGGTAAAAAGTGCAGGGGTCAAAACTTGATTTTGGAAAAAGTGGGGGGGGGGGACATGTCCCCCCTGTCCCCCCCCAAAATTACATCCATGCTGCCATCACATGTTTTTAACTCATGACCAAAGCTTTCTTGCTGAGAGTGGCCGTGTTCTGAGGACTTTGTAAAACTAACTTTCATCAGCTTTCACGTCAGTTCGTGAGCCCACCACCATCACTGAGGAAGGGAACGGCCGTCCCTGACCTCCACCTGCTGTTCTGTCACGCTGATAGAATAAGCTTTGAATAAACGTAACTGTAGTCAGCTGACGCAAAAACTCCTTCAGAGTATTGACTTGGAGACGAAAATAGTTCCACCAGTCGAGTGACCCAAGGAGACATCTCAGGACCGATTTGGTCGTGCCAGAGGTTTTTCTACCAACTTCGTGCCTGGAGGAAACATCTCCACCTGGACACTTCGGATCCAAAAGGGGGTCTTCTGATTGGGTGAGGTAGACTTTGACAGATTGTGTTTGATGCTGTTCCTCTAAGTAAACTCAGTTAGCTGCAAAAACCATCATTTCCAACCCAGAATGCGTTCCTCTCTCTGAAAGAAACCTTCTGAGAAATCCATTCACGCATCCAAACTCATATTTTCAATTTAGCTTTCATCCAGCCACAGGTTTGCCTTTTAAAACAAGTTTAATATCAAAGCTGTTAAAAATTGTCATTAAATTGTCATCCATGAATTGTCATTTTTAATTGTCATTTATAATTGTCATTGAAATCGTAAAGTTAAAAAATTGTTAGTAATAAATTCTTCATTTTTAAATTTGCCTCATTCTTTTAAATGAAACACAGAAAGGTATAATTATTTCTGGTTATTGAAAAAGCAAAGATTCCTAACTTCTGATTCAAACATAAACTTTTGCTATTAAATTTAATTATCTTAAATTAAACATTAATCTTTGGATTAAAAATAGACCAGATAGGTTGGTACATGAACTTAGATCGATTATATAAGTATCCTGGATATTTATGCATGATATAAGCGTCATAGATTAATCTGCTTGGTCATTGTCAGAATTAACAACTGATAGCAAACAGTGTTGATTCTAGTATGTAGTTAATCCTACAATGATAAAAAAAGATTATAAACATTAAAATCATAATTATCCAGCAAAATGACTCACTGATTTCCCCCATTGACCAGAAACATATCAGGAAGGCTGCAGAGAGGCTTGTCAAAATAAGAGCATGAAGTAAAGCCATCACAGGGTGCACAGGAGTGTTTATAAGTTACCAAAGGTTTCCATCCTTTTACAACACCTTAAATATAAAAACTACAACTAGTTCATGTGCAGAAATAACCTTTAAATCTTTTAACTCTTTGAGCAAGTTTTAGTTTCTCCTTTCAGTTTGAAACTAACCGAATTTAAGTAAAACTAAATAAGAATAGAAAATTGAGGATTCTTGAGTAAAAGGTGCACTAGATTTCAGCTTTTCGCTGCAGGTCCTGATTTCTGTCAACAATTGGCAAAGTTGCTCCATTTAGCAGAGATTAGATTAGATGGTTCGCTGGAGTTTTTGACAATTAAAATTGCGTCCACATTTTCAAAGTTCAACACATTTCTTTTAACAACGGTAGTTTCTGCTTCAGCCCTCTCCCCCCTCCCCCTGCGCAGCGGCCGCAAACTCACAGATGCTCCTGCAGCCTCTGAGTTCCTGCTGCTCTAAACATTAAAATAATTATTTCATTTTCTGTTCCTCACTTCTGTTTACCTTCAATGGTATCTGTTTGTTGCAACCACCAGGTACAAAAGCAAACTTGTTTTTATTTGACTATTTCTGTCCTGCCTGTTTATTATGTTCCTGCATCTCCTCTCAATCCTAAAGAGAAACTGCTACCTGGCTTCATATATATTGACCTTATGAGTTACCTTTGAACTGCAGTTCTAAAAGATCTACCGACCGTAAAAACAGCGGAGTGCGCGCCGGCTGCACCGGTCAGATGAAATCACCGGAGGACAAAACAGGCGATGCGCTCCGCTCCACAGCAGCAAAATGCATCAGGCATAAATAAAAGACAGAAAGCATAAAAGGAAATGAGCCGACATGAACGATTGCGTGTTAAATTTGTTTTTGATGTGGCGACACCTAATTTGATAATGTTACTGTGGCCGTGCTCAGGACGCAGATGTCTGGAGTGCGTCAACAATCAGAGCTTTGCATGCGCAAGCTGGTTAAGGTTAGGATGGGGGTGAGGGGAAGGTTAAATTGCAAGAGGGTAAACGTCACGATTTGGTTAAATGTCCGTTTTCCAACGGGTGTCAAATACCGACGCTCTGGCACAGCGCATCGCCTCCCGACGCACAGGAGCTTGTCACCTGCTGTCTTTTCCGAGGACTGCATCTTGTCGGTCATTATCACGTGACAGTGACTAGTTGATGACAGACATAAAAAGTCACTGCAGAGCAGTGAAGTCGACTAGTCGACTAGTTGATACAACCCCTAATGCAAACTATCAGAAATTTGCTGACATGTGAAGTCAAAAGTCAAAAGAGGCTTTTATTCACAGACATCCTACCACAGGAGTCCCCCAAGGCTCTGTACTAGGACCTCTTCTCTTTGCCATATACACCACCTCACTGGGTGAGATCATTCGATCACGTGGCTTCTCCTACCACTGCTATGTAGACAACACCCATCTCTGTCATTTCCACTGGACGACCACACTGTCTCTGCACAAATATCAAACTGTCTCTCTGACATATCAAAATGGATGAAATCCCACCATCTCCAACTCAACCTCTCTAAAACTGAACTACTTGTCATCCCAGCAAAACCATCCACACAGCACAATATCTCAATCCAAAATGACTTCCTATCTCTGGCTCCTTCAAAGGCAGTTCGAAATCTGGGTGTTGTGATTGATGAACACCTGACCTTTAAAGATCATGTTGCCTCTGTTGCTCGTTCATTCCGCTTTGTGCTGTATAACATACGAAAGATCAGACCATACCTAACACAACATGCCACCCAGCTCCTGGTGCAATCTACTGTCATCTCCAGCCTTGATTACTGCAATGCCCTTCTAACTGGTCTTCCAGGCTGTACTGTGAGACCTCTTCAAATGGTCCAGAACGCAGCGGCGCGTCTGGTCTTCAATCAGCCAAAAAGAGCACACGTCACCCCTCTGTTCATTGAGCTCCACTGGCTACCGCTAGCAGCACGCATCAAATTCAAATTGCTAACACTAGCATACAAAGTCCGAGATGGTTCGGCTCCCATCTACCTGAATCCTCTTGCAAAGGCTTACGTCTCGGCCCGGCCGCTCCGGTCATCACAGGATCGTCAGCTAGCAGTGCCTACACCACGCTCAGGACAGTCCAGGCTCTTCTCATGCATCGTTCCACAAATGTGGAATGACCTTCCAAGCACTACCAGAACAGGGGCTTCCTTTTCAATTTTCAAGAAACTCTTGATGACCCTGCTCTTCAGAGAGCATCTTCTTAACTAGCACCCTCCCTGCACCCGTCCCCCCCTCTACTGTCCACTCCTTGTTCCCTCCTCTCCATGACTGATGTCAAGTTGTTGTTATTGTTGTTGTTAGCCTCAAGGGCAACATGCCGATTATCACTTGTAAGTCATCTTGGACAAAAGCGTCTGCTAAATACATAAACATAAACATCTTCTGCCTCGCTGTACTCACTCACTCTCATGCTGCTGTGTTCCCGGTGTACCATCAGATCTCTACACCTGCCGGCTCCTCCCATTGAACGTCATCCTCACTGCCGTGGCATCCATGCATGCAATGTTTGACTCCTCTGCTGAAATGACCACAGTCCTCTTATTGTTAACATAACTTTGCCTTAGTTACTCCACTTTCGGTCCACTCTGCTCCGTACTTCTCGTCTCCATGTTTTTTCCTGTTAAGAACACAGCCCGGTGCCCTCTGCCGTTACAAGCGTGTAATGACCCCAGACAAATATCAGCATGTGTGAATGGTTAGGCCCCAATTATAAGACGTTTTAAAATAATTTTCAATGAAAAAATCTTGTCCTAAATTCGGGTCAATACGGTATTACATTTGCAGGCCGGATGAAATGATACAAATATCAATGTGATCTCAAACATTAAGTTAGGATACACAAACCTCATTTTCTACCTGATGAATCACAGGAAGACAAGATTGTGCTGCTATAAAAACAGAGAAGAGCTACTACGGGAGCCTGGAGGTGCATCCTGTGCTACTGGTGTGTTTTGCCCTCACTCTGCCAACCTGCAAAGTGGAAAATCAGCTTAACTATCTTTTGTTTCTGTTGATGCCATCGTTTTCATGACTGTTTAGAGTCTAAATCAAATTGGAACTATAAAGCTGATGAATTGCTTATTTTAGTCTGAAAACACAATTTATTAAATTAGTTTTAGTTTCATGTTTAAATGTGATGATAAGAAATAAACAAGCAACTTAATCAGAGTTGTTTCTGTAAGTGTCACTGAAAGGAGCTCCTCCTGACTCTGATTGGTTGATTAGGTTGATTGACAGCTTTAAACTTTAGATGAGTAAATAACACAAACTGGGACACATCTGCTGTCTAAGGGTTTTGTTTTGAACTAATTGTAATGAGAATCACTAACTCAGACTCCTGACCTGAATTTTAGAGAGCAAACAACCTGAAAGTTGTTAAAAGTTGTAAAAAATCTAAATGAGCAACAAAACAGTCTGTCCTGTAGGGAATATAAAAGGGTCAAAGGTCAGCTGACATCAAAACGGGAATCTGATTTCACCACATTTAAACATTTTAGACGAAAAACAGATAATTGGTTAACAGTTGTTATGAATCAGACCCGTTTAATTGAAGCTTTACTGATGGCTTCATGTACATTTAATTAGTCCTATTTATTTAGTTATTATCTGCTAATGCAAGAAAAAAATGTGTTTTACTGTCAAAACAAAAGAGCAACAAGTTCAAGGATATAAAACAAAATTGCAATGTGTGGATTCGAAAAACACAAAGTAGGTGAGATTTATATAAAATAAAATGAGTTTTAAAATTTAAACACCTGGAAAGTCGGACCTGTGGGTAAACCTTTCCAACATTAGACTTTATTTTGGGACATCCAGAAGATTCCAGGTGTTAGCCAGCTGGGATGGAGGTGGACTGCTTTAGATCCCGGGACTGACCCCGGCTTTCCACAGGAGCCGTCAGCAGCACGTTACTGCAGCAGCACGTCATAGCTGCTGATAGGAACCGCTGTGGTCAACAGAACCTTTTCCACTGGAGCCGTCAGCAGCGCGAGTCGGCCGCGTCTCAGGAGCAGCATGTTGCGGCCTTTACGCGCCGGTTCTATTTTCTACGCGCGACGCCTCTGAAACGGGCCAAGTTTGACATTTTTGGGGAAGGAAAGACAGGAAATCGGACGCGGAAATGGAGAGAAGCTCCCGAGATTTTCAGAATAAAGAACGTACTGCCTTCCGGTTGCTTTACTTTAAAAAAAGTTACTAACTGTGCGTCCCCGTGAGAAGTTATCACCTAGCTAGCGGTCTCCTTTGTTTTTCAGGTCCGTATTGGCGATTATAAAACGGACAGAACATAAAACACAAACCTTTTGGAGCCATGTTGTAGTTTTCTCCTGCTTGTTGTTGTGTTTACTGACGAAGTCACTCGTGTGACTTCGTGCTCTGTCGGTGACAGCTGCTCCCCTGCTGCTTCGCGTCTCGTGGGAAGGGCCAAGCAGCAGCTTACGCGAGCAAGACGTGCTGCTGCAGTAACGTGCTGCTGACGGCTCCCGTGGAAACCCGGGGTCAGGCTGCTGGGTTTGGAGAGGATGCAGAGATGATGGATCCAGACCGACTCCAAGAAACCTGCAGAAACCCAGATGTGCGGATCGGGGATTTGGCGTTAAGTAGCTGGATCAACCCCAGACTCCTGACAGCAGGCAGACTCCCACAGGGTTAAAGGTCAAAGGTCAGGACTAGAATCACAATCTGCTGCTGCACTCAAAATAAAGTTTTAATGTTTCATTCCGGATTATTTCATCATGTTTTTTATTTGACATTTGAACTTGTTTTTGCTGCTGCACCACAAAATCTTTCAGGGAGACAAAGAATTCATTCATTCATCCATTCATTCAATAAACATATGAAACCATCTAAAATCACTCAAACAGGATAATTAACTTATTCTCTTTAGGTCTAAAACAAAGGATTATAATCTGGTATTGTGTTGATTTTATGATCTTCTCTTCAGGGGACAGTTTGTTAGAATAAATCTTAGAATTTAAAGTCCAACCAACATGAACTCAGAGTTGATGAAAAGATCTGAGGTTTTAGATGCTGGTGATGAACGTGTGAACAGATACCTGAGGGTGAAGACAGAGATGATGTAATTACTGATGAGCATCAGATCAGCAAAGGCTTCTTCCTCCTTTAGTGAGGGAATAACAGCTCAGATTAAAGATGGCAGACGTGTCGTTAAAACTCTCAGAAGTTACATGAAGCTGCATTAAATTGGAATTTTATTGCAATAAATGTGTTGAGTAGCAGCAGGTGGAACTGTGTTGCTCTGTGGCTTGGTTCTGGTTCTGTTAGGGTTCTTCTCCGCACCCGGGACTTAAGTGTAAGTTAGCGAGATAAAACACACAGAACTCGACTAGGACTGTAGTAATAACAGATGTCAGGATATAATAATAATAATAATGATTTATTATTATTATTATTTTTTATATATATTTTTTTGTATATTTGTATGCTTTCACTGAAGTGCCAGAATCAATCCATGCTTCTAAGGCAGTTTCGGGGTTAGTTTATGGAAAGCGTCCTGATGATGATGTGGGCACTTCGGAGAAGAACAATCTTCTGGATTTCTTGGACTGTTGGGTTTCCAGGAATCTGTTTTGTTCTCTTTTCCAGTCCCTTCTTGATGAGGCCAAGTGCTCCCACTACGACGGGTATTGTTGCTGTCTTCATCCCCCACATTCTTGTGACTTCTATTTCCAGGTCCTTGTACTTTGATAGCTTTCAAGCTCCTTGGTGGTGACATTTTTTTTTCAGATGGGATGGTCATGTCAATCACGAGGCAGGTCTTCTCTTTGTTTTTGATGACTATGTCTGCACTGTTGGCCAAGATTTCTCTGTCTGTGTTGATTGGCATGTCCCACAACACTGTGATGTTGTTGTTTTCAGTCACTGTTGGTGGTTGGTGGTCATACCACTCATCTGCAGCTGGTAGATGGAAATGCTTGCAGATCTTCCAGTGGATATAGCTTGCTGCCCTGTCATGTCTGTGTCATGGTCTGCGTCTGTGTCTTCCCCATGTGTCTCCTTATGTCCTCCATCCCTCTTTAGATTCCCCTTTTGCGTCTCATAGCACCCTCATGTGTCCTTTGTCTGTGTCCATTATGTGTCTTATGTTGGTAGTCCTTTAAGTCATTTCCTCCCAGGTCCTGCGTCATCTCATTCATCCCCAGCCCCTCCAGGTCTCATTTACATTCTGTGTCCTTGTAGTCCCCAGCTTCTTTGTCCCCTGCTCAGTGTTTGTGTGTGGGTGCGTGTGCCCTCCTCTGTTTCTGTTTGCCCATGTTGATCATTAGATTCACCTGTCTTCCCTCCAGCTCTCACTTCACACACCTGCCGCCATTTTCCCTAATCACATCTCCCTGTGTATATAAGCCCTGTCTTGTCTGTGTCTGGTGTTGGTTCATTGTTGTTTGTTTGTCAGCGTTGTTTAGTGCTCTGTGTGAGCTCCCGTTCCTGTCCCCAGTTTGATATCCAAGTGAGTTTTGTTTTTCAGCTTTCTGGGTTTTTGGATTTTGGCTCCCTGACCTGTTGGATTTATTTTTTTGTGTTTACCCCTACAAATAAAAGTATTTTACTTTATATCAACTCCTGCCTTCGTGTCATCCTGGGTTACTGCATTTTTGGGTCCAAACCATCCTTTAAACGTGACAGTCTGTGGATGTACTCTGTTCTGGCTAGAGTGGGGCAGCCTGAGAGAATGTGGTCAATGGTTTCTACACATGGGGTCTGTTCCATCTTTCATGATCTTGTGATGGTATGATCTGGTTGACAGGCTCTGGTCTTGTGCTGCTATCAACAATCCTTCAGTTTCTGCCTTCAGTCCTGCACTGCGTAGCCACTGATGAGTATGATCTTGTTCTACGTCTGCTTTTTTTACTCTCAAGGGTTATTGTCCATGCATTGGTTTTTCCTCCCATGTTTCTCTCATCCTCTTTTGGGCCCATTTCTTTGCCTCCCTTCTGGTCCTCTTGGCAAAGCTTGTTACTGTTTCCTTCTCTTTTCTTGCCACATCTGGGATGTTTAGTTCCTGTACATATCTTATAGCTTCTTTTGTAACAGAGTACAGCTTCTTGCGAGCTTCATGTTGACAAACGAGGATCAGTAGGGCATCGTCTGTTGTGTCAAGGTAGGTTTTCAATGCCATTGTTGTTGTTTTGCACGCCATCTCAAGTTGGGTAAGTTTTCTGCCTACAATCTCTTTGTAGATGCATTCTTTCAACGTCGGCTTTTGGGTGGTGCATTCTTTCAGAAGTCAGCAATTTTCTGGTCTTGGTGTCTAGTTTCTTTACATCTTTAAGTTGCCAGTTGATGATATTAAAACTGTATGTAATTGTTGGAACAGCTAAAATGTTGATGGCTTTGATCTTATTTGCAGCGTCAAGTTCACGCTTGATGACAAGCCTGACTCTTCTGTAATACTCTTTTTTTGACTTTTTCTTTCATGGTAGCATGTTGTATTCCATCTCCTTCATTGACCCCAAGATATTTGTATGTATCCTCTTTATTATTACTATTATTATAATTATTACTATTATTATTATTATTATTATTATTATTATTATTATTATCATTATTGTTATTATATTAATGTAAATGGAACCTTTTTAAACTAATGTGATTGTTTCTAAGTTTAGGCATCATATTTATAACAAGCAAGTTTGTTCTGAGCTCTCAGAGGTTTTCAAAATCCTCCAGCACTACAAATAACAAGGCAAATATAAGCAACCAGTTACCATGGGAACCCTGAACAGCCACTGGTGGTTTCCATGTGGGCCTGATGGGTCACTGGAAGCAGCTCTAACATTGTCTCTTTGATTCTGCAGATTTTCCCATCTTTGCTGTCCATCCATCTGTTTTACACCCCCCTCCGTGGAGGAATCACGTCTGTGTCACAGATCTACCCCCCCCCCCCCCCCCCCCCCCCCCACACACACACACACACACACACAGCAGACTTCATCAGTTTAGATAAGTGTAAACGTTAGCTGAGCCTGCGGGGCACCTGCTCCTGGAACAGTCTGGTCTGGATCTGCCTCCTGCAGCAGCCCAGCAAACCAAACAACCCCCAGCCAGCTTCAGGGAGCTGGATTCCCTCACACACTCCCATCTCACCTGCAGTCGTTTGGCGCTGGTGATGTTTAAACCCAACAGATGTTTACCGTGTGGTTTGGAACAGAGTCTGAAAAAGAAGAAGAAAATATCATTTCTATAGCGCCTCTCAAGATGAAAATCACGAGGCGCTTCACAAAAAAAATGTGAAAATATAAAAAAGCATTTAGAAAATGTTTAAAAATATATTTAAAATGAGCAAAAATAGACAATTGTGATTAAAAAAAATGTTAAGAAAGAGAGAGAGTGGTGAAGAAGGTCATACAAAAGCCAGCTTGAACAAGTGAGTCTTCAGCTGCTTTTTGAAGGAGACCACTGAGTCCACTGATCTCAGGCTCAGGGGGAGAGAGTTCCAGAGTCTGGGGGCCACAGCAGCAAATGATCTGTCACCTTTGGTCTTTAGCCTGGTGTTGCACAGCCAGTAGGCTTTGGTCACTGGACCTCAGGGACCTGCTGGGGTTGTAGGGACTGAGAAGATCACCAATGTAAGATGGTGCTTGTCCACGTAAGGCCCTATAGACCAGAACCAGGATCTTGAAATGAACCCTGAAGTTGACAGTCTGGGTCATGTGTTCCATGTTGGTCTCTGGAGTTATTTGTTCTGAGTAAACTTTGTGAACCCCAGCAGGAACATCTCACACCCTGGCCTTGTAGTGTCTAAAACATCTGTCTGCAGCTGCACGTCTCCTCTTGTTCTGATCAACACGTTGTGTGTTTGTAGAGAGTCCGCTGACGTTCTCAGCTCAGCTGGACAACGCGGTGGAGATGATCAAGGTTCTGAGGAATGGAGGAGCTCATCTGGACTTCAGGGCCAAAGACGGGATGACGGCGCTCCATAAAGCTGTCAGATCCAAGAACCAGATCGTTCTGATGGTAACAAGCGTCCTCCCCTCCTTCCAGCTGTCAGCGCGATGAGATCTGAGAGACGAAACCCTGAAATCTCCAAATGATATTTTGATCTGACAACATTTTGGTTAAGCTTCGATAGTTTGATCAAAGTTTTTAGGGTGATTGAAGCACTTCAGGTTCACAAAGGAGCCGATTTATGAGAGATTTTCATAAAAAATAATCCAGACTTCTAAAACCTAAAATGTGATGAATAATGTAGTTGGGATGTAACAAAACTTATTCCATTTTTACTTTGATAAAGTTTATTATTCATTATTAAAACATAAAGCAGGTAAACTTTGATTAAAATCTCAGGTGTTGTTATAGTTTGTAGGGAGGTCAGAATCAGCCTAACAGATGAGGAGAGCTCCTCCGCATGAGGATCTGGTCAGAAGTCCTCCTGGAAAACCTTTCAGGGCGTGTCCCCCAGGTCCACCCCGGACATCCTAGAGGGATTATACCTGTAGGCCTATGGTCCTCCTGGAGGAGCTGGTGTTATTTTATGGCTGAATAAGAAGTTTAATTCTAGATTAATTCTAGATTAAAAGATTAAAATAACATTGCTCATCTTCATGGGAAGATGCAGACTCCTTCCAGGTGGCGATGAGCCCCCCCCCCCCCCCCCATCCCCCCACCCCACCCCCACTGGAGGAGCGAGATGGAGTCCTGGTGTAGAGACCTAAACCTCTGAAGATCATCCTGGACTTCAGAGTGAATGCTGCTCTATATGCTGACGGCTAAATACAAAATGATCTGTTAGGAATTATTATCTAAATAATTTACATGATATTATAACTCAGATTGCCCCAAAACAAATAAAATTTGCGAACCAGAAAAATGTGTTTCTCTCCTGGTGTGGATGTTAAAGTGGGCTGCATTCCACTTCTGATGTTTCCATAAATGAACTGAAGCTCTCTTTAACACACCTAACCATATCATCTGCTGTGAATACATAAATGTGTCCTCTGTCTGACCCCCCCAGGCCCTGCTGGAGCTCGGAGCCTCTCCGGACTACAAGGACAGCCGCGGTCTGACTCCTCTGTACCACAGCGTGGTGGTGGGGGGGGACCCGGCCTGCTGCGAGCTGCTGCTCAACCAGCACGCCTCGGTCTGCTGCCAGGATGAGAACGGCTGGCACGAAGTTCACCAGGTACACACACACACACACACACACACACACACACACACACACACACACAGAGGAGGGTTTGGTTCTGCAGCTGGGACCCGGGGGGGGTGACTGTTTGGCAGCTGTTCCTCATCTCAGCTGATAAAGCCGTTTGGAGCAATCCGCCTGCAGCAGCTAACCGGGCTTCTTCAGCGCTGCGCTCATGCACCATCAGCTTCATCAGCTTACTTATCTCTGTGCCTGTCGAGCTGCTGAATGTCAGCCTCTCCCCATCTGCCCCGACAACAATCAGCTGTCAGCGAGCAGCACGGCTGCTGCTGCTCACGGTCAGGGTTCTGCCAGTTTCTACTGAACACTTGAGAGGATTCACTGACCCGTTTCTCCTGAAACTTTAAACCAACAACCTAAAATAAAAAAGCTCCCGTTCTGCTTTGTGTTTTTCTTTTTGCACTAAGTTTGTATGACAGGTGGATTCTGTTCCTGCAGCATCATTCTGTTAGGGAAGAAACTCGTGTGGATTTAGCCATCCGTCGGCATGCAGATCGAACTGGTGTTTCCTCCCTGTTAAAGACAGAAAAACCACAAAGTCTATGAAATAACCATGAAATTGACAAATATTTTAATAAAATGAAGATTCACTGAAATAATCTCGTGAAAACCAGATGTTTTTGACTTGGATTAGAAATGGTTCTTTTGTGGCTAGGAGATGGCCTTCTAGCCCTTTGTCCTCTGCTTTCTGTGGGTCATGTCCACTGTGAAGGAGACCCATTAAGACTTTATGAAATCAGAGGGGGGTTACCAAATGTCCTCTTGTGATGTCACAAACAGGGACCTGTAGAATTGGCTTTGCTCAGTCTCATAATTCTTAAAACCAAACTCTGACACAGAACAGCTGATTTCATGTTTGGAGTGTTTGTAACACTAATGCATGAAAGGGTGAATTTAATATAATGTGTCCCCTTTAAGAGCAGACGGACTGATGACCAGACTGGAGACACCTGAGAGGCTGATTACAGGACACACCTGAGTCTAACGTGTCCCTCTGGTCTCTTCTAAGGGTTCCATCGTGAAATTCCAGATCAGTTTGATTCTTTCCTGTTTCTGTTGAGCAACAGTTTAAATGCAACATCTGGATTTCATGAATTGAATTTTAAAATATTTTTATTTCCAGGTAATTTAAGTATTTTTTTAATCCACATCTGATTGCGTGATTCAGCTTTGTTTCGTGTTTTCTGTTTGAACCTTTATGATCCTGTTTGTCGACTCTGCAGTCCTGGACTTATTGTTTTATTTCACCTCATGTTTTTTTAACCCGGATGGTGCTGATGATGACGATGGCGATGATGACGACAGCGCTCCTGTTCAATGAGTGTTTTTTCCTCAGTGCTCCTCTCTTTCATATCATACACAAAGCCCTAGCGTCCTCAGACTTTTAGCATCATAACGATGAAACATCAACAACGTCTACATAATGCAGCTGTACTGTTTTTGTGTGCAACTGCTTTATTACTTCTCCTGCATCATGAACAACTCTTATTTTGTATCTGCATAATACATGGATGCATTTTAGAGGCTTTTCAGCTCTAACGCTAAACCACTGCAGCATTTAAGTTGTTTAGAATATATATGTCATTTTAAAGTTGGGCTAATGATAAAATCTGATTTTAGGGGAGAAGATTGTGACTGCAGGATTAAAGCCAAGGAGCGGTTTTCCTGGAAGCACCTAAAACCTTCGTTTTAGTAATGAAGAGTTAAATAATGCTGAGGAGATGGAGTGGACATCATTAGACATCGTTAAAATAAAATGTTCTGAGGACTTCAATCATTCTCAACCTTTCTGCGTCCACAAGAGCAGAAACGTTAAACATATCTGCTATTTCTAACTTCATTAAATATCCTGAAGTTTTTATTCAGGTTTTTAACTTAAATTGAAAACTCAATAATGAATCCAGACGTCTGAGATGGTTTATAAAACTGCAGCATCAACGTACAAACGATTATTTAAATTATGTCGTCACTTTCTGCTTTTTGAGCATGCTCTTATTTTGGCGTCTACTTCCTTCCTTCCTTCCTGACTGAAGAACAAATGCAGGCATGCCTTGTGGGGATTTAGAGTCGCTGCAAGTAAAGATGGTAGAATGAGGGGGAAACACAGGCGGTGCTAGTACAGGTTTTAGTTATGACCTCGCTGTGCCCTGTTGTTGCATCCAGTTTCCAAGCATCAACACTCCTGAATAAATACATTTAAATTCCCACTGACTTCCTGTTTGCACTTATGGGCCACCATAGCAGCTCTTCTCCACTTTTACAGCAGTTTCAGTCACAGCTAAACTGTAAATTGGCATCTGCAGTCTCTGGGTGTTTAGGCTTTACAAAATAAATCAAACAATCCACTAAAACTTGAAATGCAAAACATGTTCGTAATTAAAGGATCCGACTGTATCCATGGACATTTCATGACCATATGAGGAAAACAACTTTGGTAAAGTCAACACAGACCATAATAAACAGCCTAGTGCTCCAGGCATACTTGATGCTTTTATTTTGTTGTACCACAACACCGCAATGCTATATATTTATCCTGGACCCAACCTCATTTTCAGTCAGTATAAACAGCTGTTGGTGTGATGATATAAACCTCAGCTCATTTTTAGATGTTTTTATTTTTCAAAAAGTAAAAAAACTAAATAAAAACGTGATGCTCCCAGGTGGAGGTTCAATATTAAATGAAATGGTGCCATAATGAACCAAAGTTCAAACATCTGCTTCACTAAATAAACGGATCAGCTGTTCACACCCCCCTGAAACAACCCATTAATCGCTATTTATAATGTAAAATGTTGTTTGTAGCCTTTAAACAGTTATTCACAGAGCCGAAGCCATTTAGTACAAGCAGCTTCTCTCACAGGAACTCGACTCTGAAATCTATTAAATGACTTTTTCTTTATTCTGAGACCTGAAAAGGCGTCTAAAAGGTTCAGATCAAAACACGCAGGAGCTGAATCTATCAGAGCTTTTCTAAAGGACAAAACAATCTCATTCTCAAAAGCTTTTATTATCTAAAGTCAAAATCTAATGGAAAACAACTGAACGCACCTGTTTATTCATTTTCATAGTTTGATTTGGTCAAATGGGTGAGAAACTCAACTATGACAGCTAGTAAAAGTTTAGAAATGAACTTTCTTTAGTTAATTTTTATTGAAATAATGTTTGTTTCTTTTTTAACTCAAACTAACTCAGATTATGTCTCCTGAAAACACGAATAGTTTTATTATTATTGTTCATTTACTCGTAACATCTGGGCAGGACTAACCTACAAAACATTTAAAATAGAAAATGGCAACATGTGAACAATAAATGTGCAACTATTTCTTACCAGGAATGAGTCTGAGTGGGATGAACACACCTGATGGGTTTTGATCTCCCGTCTGATCGGAGCAGCTGCTGCTGGGCTTCACGTCTTCAGATCTGCAGCAGACTGCCCTCTAGTGTTGGAGCTGCAGTTCTGCACCAGGTCACAGTCAACTCCTCTGTGTGTGTGCAGGCCTGCCGACATGGACACGTGCAACATCTGGAACATCTGCTGTTCTACGGAGCAGACATGAGCGCCCAGAACGCCTCGGGAAATACGGCGCTCCACATCTGTGCCCTCTACAACCAGGTGAGCGGGTAGAGGGTCTAACTCGACTAAAGGTCCTGGGCCAGTTAGCTTCATGACTCCACTGTGGATCATTAAACAGCTGGAGGACTTGCGATGATCCACAGAAATGAAATAAAGTAATAACATCAGATTTAATTGGTAGAGAAAACAAAGTAAAGAGTTTCAGCCGTCAGCGTAACGGGGTTCCGATGGGTGCTTCAGAATGCTTTGATTTTATTTTCACGGTTTTAAAAAGCGTCGCAACCAAAAGTGGAATCAGCCGCAGCAACATTAATGAGACAACCGAATACAAAATATTAGTTATGTGGTTTTCTGTTAGTGCAGGACAAATACCAGCAGAGAAATAAAGTCCTGAAGAGTTCATCGTCACACCTATAAACTTCTACGCATGTCCCGAAGCAGATGAAGACCATTTATCCTCGCTGAGATGGTTTAGTGTGTCAGTTATCACCAGCGTGCTGGAAAATCCTGAAAACTTATTTAGAAAATCAGGTTTTGGCTAGTGTGTGTGTGTGTGTGTGTGTGTGTGTGTGTGTGTGTGTGTGTGTGTGTGTGTGTGTGTGTGTGTGTGTGTGTGTGTGTGTGTGTGTGTGTGTGTTGGCCTCATGGACTATCAGTGGCGTGTCCAGATCTTTTAACATGGGGTGGCCCAGGTGAGGCACCACTTTGTGCATGGGTGGCACCAATGGTTATGCTTTTTTTGTTTTACCCCCAAGCCTTTTGTGGATGATGAAAAGCCTATTTAAAGATAAATTAGTGTGGTGGCACCTGGGGTGGCCAATCATATTCCAAGGGTGGCATGTGCTACCCCAGGCCACTCCCTGGACACGCCCCTGTGGACTACAGATCAGATCTAAAAGCTCCGCCTCTCATCCTCCTGCTGACTCCTTCATGTTTGTTTACACCTGCAACATCTTTTCTTTCATCCCAGGAGACGAGGTTTCTGTTGATCTCATAACGATCTCCAAGCAAACAATCTCATAAGTCACATGGAGATTGCTGCTGCACACGTTTCTAACTTTATTTGCTCAGATTTAATCATTTTTTTATCCAATTAGTTCTTTTGCTGGGTTTTTTTTTCATGCAACATCTAAACAAATATTTAACCAGTTATCTGATTCTGACAGTAATCGGATCAATGTAGGGGATGAGAGTCGGCTCCTCCGAGTCTGAGGCCTGGAAAAGGTCAAATGTTCCCCTCCAGGTTGAGAGGAAGACACCGCCTCCATATGAGCATGAGATCTGGTACCCTGGTGTGTTCCTGAGTGATGGTAGGATGGAGGAGAGATGGACCAGTGGATTGGGGTTTTATCTGCTGTAATGAGGGAGTTGATCCATTCTGAAGGATCTGAGCTGAAGGTTCTGGTCCTTCTAAACCCTTATCTGGATCAGGACCATAAGAACCAGACCCTAATAGAAGCAGCTGAAATTATCCTCCTCCAGAGGGTGGCCGGGTTCTACCTTAGAGATGAAAGTGAAGAGCTTCATCTTTCAGGAGGAGCTCAGAGAATAGCTGCTTCTCTTCTACAGGAACTAATAACCGCTCCTGCTGGAGGGATGATGTGCCCTCTCTGGTCAGAAACTTCTGGGTTTCTCTCCTAGACTCCATAACTCCACCATCTGATGATTGACCAGGTTTCTCCTTCACCTGTTCAGGTGGGTCAGCCTGGCAATATAAGAAACAAACCCTGTTAAGAATCTGATGTAATTGTTTAGTCTGGAATCCGTGTATCGTTCCTTTTTTCCCCATCTTCAATTGAAAACCAAAAACCACAAAAGTGAAAAAGTGAATTTTAATTACTGGTTTTCTAATAATAAGTTCCTTTGTCACATATTTTAGATTTTCGTCTTTGATCAAAAATAGGAAATGGCGAAACGGGTCACTGGTTTGATTTTAATACTTCATGGGTCGGGTTTACATGGATGGGTGTCGTTATCCCAAACAGGATGTGTATCCCTGCGTCAGGAGGAAGCACGGATCAGGTCGATCTCTTATTGATTCCAATCCAATGAGACATGGAATTATGTTTTATTCACACATTAAAGGGGCATTATGGGAGTTTGACAGCCAAAACATGCATAGAAATAATACATTTCTTCTTCATACATTCTCCTGCAATGCCCTGGTCCTGTAGAATGAGCCCTGGCATTTTTACTGTGATTGCCTGTTTTTCTGTAAAATCACAGAAAAAGAGAGCTGCTCGGGTCGAGCAGGCTGCTTCATGCGCGTTCACGCTCAGGCATAGCCCGTAGCATTTGCTATCCGTAGCTTTAGCAGCAGAGAGTGAGGCAGTGCCACTTTGTCGCTGTTCCTAACGCCTAGTGATGAACCTAGCTACATTTCTGAGGACCCTTAGCTACTTTCTGTAGAACTTTCTTCTAGATATTTCCATTTTCGCTTCGAACCGTTCTTTGGTTTGACGTTGTTTCATGTGTCATCAAGGATATAAATATTACAGATGCTATGAATACTGGTTACTGGTGTGTAGCTCACCTTGTAAGACGTCAGACTCCCATGCAGAAAACCTGGGTTTGATTCTGGATGTGAACATAGTTTATTTAGAGTTTCTTTTTTACATTAATGGTATATTTTTTTACAGTAAGATGCCCAAATTTTTATTTGAGACTCGCCGAACGGCATTGAATTCACAGATAAAAAAGATGTGGGTTCAACTTTCATTTTGGAACAAATTTTCAAGCAAGGGAAGGGAATGATCTGAGCATGCAGGAGGACTGACGCATCATAAACCTTTGTCGGCTGTGCTGAAGAGAAAGGTACAGAACAAAATTATTTAATTAATTAGCTGCGCGTTCTCCTGTCCTCTGTCTTCCGGGGGACACACACACACACACACACACACACACACACACACACACACACACACACACACACACACACACACACACACACACACACACGGCACTGTCTCAGCTGTTATTTTCGTTAAGGAGTGTGCACGTACAGCATGCGCGCCTCGTGCACGAGCCTACTATTGAAGCTGCCGTTACGCTTTTGGCCTGAGGGGGCAATCGCGAGCATAACAATTCAAAAGTCCGTAAAGTCCCTTTAAGTGTTGTTACTTTAGCCTTTACTTTATGGATGACAACAAAAAATGTTTAATTTGTTATTCTAACGAGTTTCACACGTGGTTATTTCAACAAGCCGAGAGTGTTTCCCTAAGAAGAGACTCATCACATCTAAGTAAACGCCATTCATATAAACAAAAAAAACACGTTAACAAGTAAACGGATCTGTGTTTGTCTCCAGATGTTCTATAAAAACACTTTTAGCTCTGATCGCTGCTCATCACCGTTAAGTCTCTTCTGTTGGAGACAGAGAAACAAAGAGTCCATCAGCATGACACTTGTTCACTTCAACCCAACCCATTAAAGAGACGATGTGTAGTTTTCACCGTTCGTATCCATCAAAATGTTGTTGAAAATGAATATAAGTATGTCCAGTAGTTGGCAAATATTGTCGGCTTTGTAACATATCAGGTCTAAAATACCCGAGAGCAGGCCTAAGTCTCTGGGCGACATAATTTTAGATGGTATTTTTCCTTCTCCAGGCGCCCCGAGGACAAAATTAATTTTCTGATTTGTAACTAATGGTTACTAAACTTTCTGTATTTTATAAACGTTGCTGTTTTACACATTTACCTCTTCGCCAAGGGACTTTTGACCCTAATGGTCATCCGTTGGTAAGTACAAATCTTATTTTATTTATATAGGACTCATCACAGAGAATCACAAATTACTTCGCAGAGATAAAAAAAAATAAAAATATCATGAAATAAATAAAAATCTGGAAAACAAATTCATTAATTTATAAAATGATCATAAATATCATAAAACTAATGAAAGATGATTACAAATTTGAGTTAAAAAAGAAAACTAAAGATTTAAGTAAAAGCAGCTTTAGATAGAAGGCTCAGCAGACCGTCATTACTACGTAAGGATAAAGGAAGATCATTCCAGAGTCGGGGTGCGACAAAAGCGATCTCCTCGACTTTCATATCTGATCTTTGGAACATCTAGAAGGCTCTGGTTTGTGGACCTGAGGGCTCGGGTTGGAGCATAAGCCTTAACAGTTCAGTATTTTTCATCAGAGACCCATTATAGAAAATATGAATGGCATGACCTTTATCTGTGTTTTTGTACCAAAAAGAACAAAATAATCACTTCCGTCATTTTTTAAGTCTCAAATTGAACATGGAAATAAGAAATGATCACGGATTCTCTGAAGCTGCTCTGAGCTTCGTCTCCGTGACTCATAAATGTGAGGCAGCATTGGGTGGAGTTGGTGAGAAAATAGTGAAAACATTTTGATGAAGAAGTATCCCACATGATTCTCGTCCCACGTGTCCTGGGGCGTATCGATTCAGTGGTCTTCATCATCGCATTTCTCAGTGAGATGCTGATTTTACGTTTCTACAAGACAACAAACCAAATTCAAAACATCCAGGAGGCTTCTGTCGGACCTTTGAGATGCAGGAAACTGAGCTATAGGACCACTCCAGGCCGTCCACGCTCTCACAAGAGGAACTTTTAGCTTTTCTGACGTATTTATTGTCAGTGTTTTAGTTTCTCAGATGGATCCAGAGGAATTTTAATAGAATGTTAAAACCTTGGTGGGGTTTAAAAACTCACCGTCAGCACAGGAATTTGCTCCCTTTGCATAAGAATGTCAAAAACCCACGTTCAGGAACACATAAAAAACACGTCGATGGAGTTGTTTTCAGCTGAGGTTTCCATGGTTTCCAGGATAAGTGGGAGGAGCTTCAGCATCATGGGCATCAAAGCTTTGACCTTTCTCTGAGAGTTTTCTCCATCTTGGCTTTTATTTATGCCCTAATATGAAAAGCACATCCAGGATTTGGGCTCCTGACGATGAAAAATGCCACATTCTCAGCTTCAGTGTGAATGTAGCAGCACAGAGAGGGAGCACGTCTTTGGGTTGGCCCCCATCCAGATCCAGGGATAAAAATAACACACTCAAGCATGTCTTAAATAAGAAGTGAAGTGTCTTATGGCAGGAGTCTATGGGATGCAAGCTGCTCTTCCAGATTTCTGCTTGTTCCAGTCTGTGTGTGATTCTCTAACCAACTCTCAATAGCTCATTGTGGATCTATAAAAAGTATTTATATTCATGTATGTGTGCACGGTGCATGCGTGGTTGAGCACTTTGTGGGCGATTTGTGCAGCAGATTCAAACCCCTCAGCTCTCTCCATCGCTCTTCTTCTCTCTCTTTCTGTTTCTCTCACTCCCTCTTTCTCTTCGAGTGGAGCTACAGAAACGCCCTGAACAGGAAGGGAAGCTCCATTCCTGACTTAGCTCTAGATGTTCTGCTGTTTTCTTGTCCTCCTGAGTCAGTGCTGGCATGTTTAGACATTTAAACACTCCGACCGCTGACTTTTCTCACCTTTGGAGCACTCTGAGAACCTCGCCGACATTCCTCCTTCCTGAACAAAGTAGGAGAAGCGAAGGATTCCCGTCCCTGGGATTTTCATTTTTTTTTATTTAGCTTTTGTTTTAATTAATTTTGTGTCTTTGTCATTCTCAGGATAACTGTGCCAGAGTGCTACTTGTCCGTGGAGCCGACAAGGAGGTGAAGAACTACAACAGCCAGACTCCATTTCAGGTAGAGTGGCAACAAATTAAAGAAATTATTTTTAAAAAAGTTATAATAACAAAAAAAAACTTATTTGCGGCTGCTTTGTAGGTAATTATAGAGGATTTATTTTCACTTTCAGGAGTGTGAGCAAAACATTTATAGTAACAACACCTTTTCTTCATCTCATTTGTTGCCATGGCAACAGTGCAAAATGGCCAAGGTCAGTTTCATACAGGGATGTGAAATTTTTCATGGCCAGTGATGGAAGTGTTGTAATTAAACTATGTGTATATATGAGCAGCAAGTGGGAGTAAAAGAAAATATTGTCTTTTTGTCAATAAAATGTGTAAAACAGGCAGATGTTAGCGGGTTTCTAAAACCGGCCATCCAACATTTGGGTGACATTGATTCACTGAATATAGATAAAAAAATATTCTTGCTAAGTAGCTGCAATAATCAGCCAATTACATTGTATTAGAGTCGATCCCCGTGCACATTAATACACTAAAGTTTTAGTGAGCATAATTATGGGAGCTGGAGCGGCGTGCACGCTTATGCTGCTGGGCTGTGCTTTTAATGGTTGAAGTGTGTGTTCTCGTATCCACACTGGAGGGAAAAGGCCTCACAAACACCAGCAGCTGCCTGGCTGACATGTTCGACTCGTAACCTACGCCTGAGTTACAAAAGAGTTTCATCCAGGCAGGCGTTTACGCAAGGCAGTCCCACGGGGTCCTCGACTGTCCTCCGCATCCACTCGAATGGAGCGCTTCATAGTTGGAGCAGCGAGTGCTGGCTGAACTGACCACATCGACTTTAGTAAAGTTAGCAGGGTTTTCTGCTGGGCTGGAGCTAATTCAGGATTATAATCTGTGTGACTCAGTTCATTTTAAACTGTTTTGGTGCACGCTTTAAAAATCTTTCTAATTTGGTTCAGGGTTTGGCGTTTGGTGTTTCCACAGATCCAGTTAGCTATAGTTGTTGTTTTGTTTTAAAACAGACTGTATGTTAGCATGTAGAAGCTACATCTGAACAAATTATCTCATAAATGACACTCCCTTGTTTGGACTTTGGCACAGAAATGCTAACAGTTAGCTGCTATAGTTGACTGCTGGTCTGCTAACTAGCTAAAGTCGTTGGTCTCTAGTAGGAATGCATGTGGTAAGTCTAGGACCTAAAATTTACCCACATCACACCTGAGCTTCAGATGGCAAGCTTTATTTTGTTTTTCAAACAGACTATATGTTAGCATGTTGAAGCTACATCTGAACTAATTATCTCATAAATGACACTCGTTTCTGTGCCATTGTTTGGACAATGGCACAGAAATGCTAGTTAGTGGCTATAGTTGACAGCTAGGGAGCCCAAGTCTACTTCCGGACCGTGGGTTCCCAAAAGAACGAAAAAATGAATGCAAGTCAACAGGGTTAAAACTGCTATTTTCTAATTCCGCTTATTTTGTGCCATGGATTTCTCATATGATGGCCGTGAATTTTAAAGACACATTTTGATTCCAAGAAAGCACTTTTTTTTAAAGGGGGTAAACGCTATTTTAGGCTTTGTGTGAAAATAAATCCAGGACTACAAATGGAATGAATGGAATGAAAGTGACGTCATCGAACCAGACACGGAGAAAAACAGAGGGAAAAGGGCTGTAAGTTCAGTGAACTTCAAATTCTTCTTTCAGGAGGAAAGAACCCCCAGAGATCTGGCCGTTTGGTAAGTAGCAGCTATGCTAGGGGAGAGGAGAATCTGTAGTGATGTCACATATGTGACATGCCGATGTCTGGTTTGTAGTTGTTCTAATTACAAACATTTACAACCTGATAGATCTCGAAGTACGTGACTGGCACGGTCAAAACACACATTAGTTTTTCCTTAAAATAGAAGTATAACATATGTGTGATCCAGGGCATGAAGCAAAGCGGATTAAAAAATAGCCCTTTTAGCACCATTGACTTGCATTCATTTTTTTTTCGTTTTTTCCGGGGAATCATGAGCCGACCGGAAAAGGAGGAGACTTCAGCTCCCTATAGAGCTCCGGACATCACGTGACTCTCAGAGAGTAGATGCCATGTTGGCAGGCAACAAAGGTAAACAAAATGAACGGGATCGGCTTGGATTTTACTCCATCGGAGTTTACTTCACACTTTAAAAGCAAAGAAATTGCTTTATATAGTCAGAAATTAAATAGACTAAACATCTCTGACCCTTACCATGCCCCTGGGGTACTTTTTACAATGTTTTACGTGGTGTTTACTTGTTGCTATGAGTAACAAGACAGAAAAAGCCATGCCAAAATAAGTTTAGGAAGCCCACTAAGATTCCTAATAAAAGCATTTAAAATAAATACCATATACAGTTGAGGAAACATTGGTTTAAGTACCTGATATGAAGTGGTCGCTGCATGAGCGAAAACTTTTACTCTCGGGATCCCACAGCTTCATTTTAGCCTGGAGGCTAGCGTGTTTCATTACGATGATCCAACGTTTGCCGCATTCCGGATCTTGGGGAGTCCTGTAGATGGCTTTTCCCTTATCTCATCCGCGTCTGTTCTGGCATCCTAGGGCACAACAGGAATCTACCATATTTCCCGTTTGATTGAGTTTTCTGACAATAACAAACAGCCTAGCTGTGGGCTACTGCCTGCCAAGATGGCGCAGTTTGGATTTGAACTGTTGCATGCCGGGAGAAGTGACATCAACTCCCGGAGCTCTACAGTCTTTTAAGGCTAACTAGCTCGAATCTTCCAAGAAAAATAAAAAAAAAATCTACTTGTAGCCTACTCACCACACCCGATTTCTAAATCCAACATGGCTGCCTCAAACACAAATTTCCAGGAAGTAGCTTTTTTTCCAGCTTTGGAGTTTAAGATCTTTCAGCAGCAGCCCCCACGTTCATGTCAGGCAGAGTGCAGAGCAGTTGTGAAATGGCTTTTGGTCGGTTGAATCAGGGTTTTGTTGCTTCACCAGCCTGCCTCCAGTGTGAGAGCCCTCTAACTGAGTCAGAAATCTGGACTTGCTAGCTGTTAGCATTCATGTTCTAATATCCACTCAACACGTCTTATTAAATACCGTAAATCCTCTAATACAGGCCCGGGCCTGTTTTTTACTCAAGCTCCAGGCCTTTCTTAGAAGGAGGGCCAGAATTAGAGGCAGGCCTCAATTTCTATTGGAGCAAAATGAACTAATGGTTCGCTGGAGTTTTTGACGATTAAAATTGCGCCCACATTTTCAGAGTTAAACACATTTCTTTTAACAACGGTAGTTTCTGCTTCAGCCCTCCCCCCCCCCTCCCCCGCGCAGCGGCCGCAAACTCACTGATGCGCCTGCAGCCTCTCAGTTTCTGCTGCTCTAAACATTAAAATAATTATTTCATTTTCTGTTCCTCACTTCTGATTACCTTCACCTGGTGTCTGTTTGTTGCAACCACCAGGTACAAAAACTAACTTGTTTTTATTTGACTATTTTTCTGTCCTGCCTGTTTATTATCTTCCTGCATCTCCTCTCAATCCTAAAGAAAAACTGCTACCTGGGTTCATATATATTCACCTTATGAGTTACCTTTGAACTGCAGTTCTAAAAGATCTACCGACCGCAAAAACAGCGGAGTGCTCGCCGGCCACATCAGTTAGGTGTGTCACCGAGGACAAAACAGGTGATGCGCCCCGATCCACAGCAGCGAAAAGCATCAGGCACAAATAAAACAATAAAGACAGAAAACATAAAAGGAAATGAGCCGAGATGAACGATCGCGTGTTAAATTAGTTTTTGAGGTGGCGACACCTGATTTGATAATGTTACTGTGGCCGTGCTCAGGACGCAGATGTTTGGCGCGCGTCAACAATCAGAGCTTTGCATGCGCAAGCTGGTTAAGGTTAGTATGGGGGTGAGGGGAAGGTTAAATTGCAAGAGGGTAAAGGTCACAATTTGGTTAAATGTCCGTTTTACGGCTGGTGTCAGTACCGACGCTCTGGCACAGCGCGTTGCCTCCCGACGAGCAGGAGCTTGTCACCTGCTGACAGCAGGCTGCTGTCTTTTCCGAGGACTGCATTTTGCCGTTCATTATCACGTGACAGCGACTAGTCGATGACAGGCATAAATAGTCACTATAGAGCGGTGAAGTCGACTAGTGACTAGTTCATACAACCCCTGCTACTGCTCCCCAGAGTGTTCTGCAGCATAATCAACACGTTCTCTTTGAACTTGATATCAAATTTTCGCCTCCTCTTCGTCTTTGCACGGTTAAAGTTACCCTCGCGGTCTATCACTGGCAAATCAAAAGTGAGGCGGATGACACAACCGCCCCCGTACTTGCTTGTTACCACATTCCACCCGGCCACAATAAAAAACCGGCCATTATTCACCTCCGCCGACTCCGACACTGACCAAAATGTGATACCCGGCCGTTAATTAAATACAGGCTAATAAGAGGATTTACGGTACATAAACACCTGCATGTTTATTTATAAAAGGGGTCATTTATATTAATCAGGTATGGGTATAATATCAACACATCATGTAAATATGTCACATTTATTCACACAGACTCGTTTTCATCTGGTTGATGTTATGTATGATAAACTAGAACATTCAAGATATTATTAAAAGCAAAATTAATAAAATGACACAACCTTGGAAAAATGAAGCATAAAGAAGGTATCAATTATGGCAAAGTATGACAATATCTAATTAGGTTCAGTCTGACCCAGTATAAGAACATGAGGAAGTTGGAGGGTTTTTTTTTTTTTTGGCTTTAAACAATCACAATAACCATATATTTTTGTTATGATTTACATAAATTTTAACATTTTTATTTAGTTTTTCTTTTCCTATTAGCCATTCTGCAAGTTTCTGAACAATGAGCTACAATTAAAATAAAATAAAATTCAAAAAACATTTAGTAAGTCTGGACTGATCTGAATCCATTTGTATAATTATGGGATGGATCCCTCCCACATTTACAGCATAACACTTGTGGAAGCAGAATTTAGTTTTGTGAGAGGATCTGAGTCACAGAAAAGCCTCAGAATGATATATATGTAATAATTAACACTTCAGCAACATAACATCATAAATGCATCTTAATTCAAGTGGTGTTATTTATAGAAACATGATGAGGCAACAGCATGTGTACCTCCAGTGTTAGCAGCCATGTGCTAACAGATGCTGGTGCAATGCTGGCGTGGTCTTAGCTAGCAGTTAGCATGAACGTCAACAGAGAGGCAGTCCCTACTACAAAAACAATGATCACAATGCAGAAGAAGGCGATTAGATTAATAACATATGCAGGATATATGGACCACACAAATTAGCTCTTTTTTAAAACAAGAGATATAAAATTTCAAGACTTGGTTAGATATTAAACAATGCAAATTTTAATTAAAGCAAGGAATAAATTACTACCAAACAATATACAGAAATTGTTCACAGAGAGAGATGGGGAATATAACTTGAGAGGAAGATTAAATTAAAATTTTATTTCTGAAAATATTTATTTTCCAATGAAAGTAGTTCATTTTAGGATAATCAATTGATGCTCTGAATGTTTTAGACAAAGCAGCAATTCATGTACATTTATTTCAACTAACTGTTTGGCTGTTTGTTTGAAAGATTTTTTTTAAAGTATCATAGTGACCAGCATCCCATCATTCCCTGTCTTGATTCAGCAATTATTTACACACTTGTGTGCCACGCACTCGAAGCTTTTCTGCGCACTTCCTCCAAGTGCACTTTGCTGAAGACCGTAGGGGTGCGGTGCGAGGAACTGGAAATACGTCATGATAAAAGTCTAAATAACATTTTAATCTATACTTAAAGGGGCATTATGGAAGTTTGACAGCCAAAACATGTATAGAGATAATAAATTTCTTCTTCATACATTCTCCTGCAATGCCCTGGTCCTGTAGAATGAGCCCTGGCATTTTTACTGTGATTGCCTGTTTTTCTGTAAAATCACAGAAAAAGAGAGATGCTCGGGTCGAGCAGGCTGCTTCATGCGCGTTCACGCTCAGGCATCGCCCGTAGCATTTGCTATCCGTAGCTTTAGCAGCAGAGAGTGAGGCAGTGCCAACTCAGCGACTTTGTCACTGTTCCTAACGCCTAGCGATGAACCTAGCTACATTTCTGAGGACCCTTAGCTACTTTCTTCTAGATATTTCCTGCAAATTAGCAACAAAATAGCCATTTTCGCTCCGAACACTTCTTTGAACGTTGTTTCAGCTGTCATCAAGGATATAAATGTTACAGATACAAAAGATGTCACTGGTGCTTTAGCTCACCTAGCGAGATGTCGGGCTCTCGTGCAGAAGACCCGGGTTCGAATCTGGTGTTAATATACTTTATCAGAGTCTCTTTTTTACATTAATGGTATATTTTTTTACAGTAAGATGCCCAAATTTTTATTTGAGACTCACCGAACGGCATTGAATTCACAGATAAAAAAGATGTGGGTTCAACTTTCATTTTGGAACAAATTTTCAAGCAAGGGAAGGGAATGATCTGAGCATGCAGGAGGACTGACCCATCTTAAACCTTTGTGGGCTGTGCTGAAGAGAAAGCTACAGAACCAAATTATTTAATTAATTAGCTGCTCGTTCTCCTGTCCTCTGTCCTCCGGGCCACACACACACACACACACACACACACACACACACACACACACACATACACACACACACACACACACACACACACACACACACACACACACACGGGACTGTCTCAGCTGTTATTTTCGTTAAGGAGTGTGCACGTACAGCATGCGCACCTCGTGCACGAGCCTACTATTGAAGCTGCCGTTACGCTTTTGGCCTGAGGGGGCAATCGCGAACATAAAACTTCAAAACTCTGTTAAGTCCCTTTAAATACAAATTATACACAACACTTCTAACCTGTATGATGCATCGATCGTTTAGTTTATTTTTCATGTTCATTTTTAATATATTTTGTGATTCTTTTCCTCTCATTCGTGAGGCTGGTGGGGCCGTGCCCTAGCGCCCCCTGTAGACAAGCCGCCACCATATTCATAAGCATTTCTCCCCTAAAATGGCACTAAAGGGTTTGTCGCATCTAAAAGGGTCTGGGTGGAAACAACCTTGAAACATGTTTCTGTTATCCTGACAGAACTAAACCAGAGAACTAAAACAGGTCTCTGGCCTGTTCCGCTCATCTTTACAAACTGAGCCAAACTCTGATGTGTTGGTGTGACACTCTGTGTTTATAGATCTAGACTGGACTTTTTCTTATCAGCAGCATGTTTCACACATTTTTCTGCAAATGAATTATGAGTCTCGCATTTTTATAAATGACAGAAAGCATCAGCTTTTGGTTTTGATCCCTGGGAGCTGAAGAGTTGGCATCACTTTCTACATTTGAGAGATCTAGAGCCGAGAGACAAAAGTGTGTTGGAGCAGAAGCGCAACTGCAGTTATTCTTCTGTCAGCAGAATATCAAGCAGCCACTAGACATGCTGGACTCTCACTTGTTGTCAAGTGGAAAAAAATCGCTCCCTTGCTCTTACTATCTTTATCATTATTGCACGCTCCACCTACACATGAAGCCAAGAGCTGAATCCAACAGGTTCCTGCCTGTTTTCTGACCAGTAGACAGCTGGTGAAGAGAAGCAGATGAAAAGAAAAGGAAATAGCTCCTCAGAAACTTGAAGACTGCATCTCATCAGCTGCTCAGAGCCTTGATTTGCTGCCAGTCAGGAAGCAGAAACATCGGGTGATGAGCTGAAGCTCCGACCTGACGTTCCTTTCTTTATGCAGATGATGTTGCTCACATATGATACCAGAACGTTCCTCCAGAAGAGAGGAACCTGAGACCGGGTCATGTGAGGAATACCTTCTGATTGCAAACAAACCGTGACGCATCATTCATGCACATAATTTTCATCATCACACCGTCAACTTAAACTTGTTTAGGTTTTCAGTTTCCTCGCATCCACTGCAGGGACTCAATGTTTGTGTTGCTGAACATTTGTCTAAAATTCAGCAAAATAAAACATTTCCCAAATAGAAGTGTCTGAAAACTTCCTTCAGCTCCTCTCAATGCAAGTTTTTATGAATGCACTTGCTGATCATGATGCCAGAAGCATTCTCTACCCTCCTTCAGGCCCTGAGGGGTCCAACCAGGCTTCAGAATGAGCTCCAGACCTGCTGCAGCCTTCAGCCTGGTGCTCATGGCGTCCTGAGAAGAATCCGTATGTTGGCATTTATTTGTGCATTCGTGGATTCTCCACAGATGTGTATCACCATTCCAGGATATAAAAATTCTAAATTTAGAAAAATCTGTCTAATTCAACCTTCGTCTAAACCTGGAGGATTAGGAGGAGATGGTCCTGAGATGCTGAAGGAACAAATTTACTTAAATAGCAAGTCACCCCCAAATCAACATTTTTTGCAGAAAAATGATATAAATGGCGCTGAAGACACGTGGAGTCAGTAATTTGGCACTTTAGCGCATCTTAGTTAAAATTTAAATATTCTGCCTAAAACTGTCCGTGTTGCGCCCTCATCAGGTAAAAACTATGCACGGCATTTGAATTTGCATCTGCCATCGCTATTGGCTAAGAAATACACTATGACGTTAGCTGGTACCATATGATGTCATCATGTTGTTTTGAGCCTGTGGCTGTTTCTCAATATGCATACTTGTCCGAACTTGTGTACTCACGTCCTTGTGACACGTCATCAACGATGGCCCAAGGACTGTTCCGCTCCTAAATATGGCAAGTTCGCTCAAAGTTCCCGGATGTTTTCTTGCTCCGCCCATTGTATCGAGGATGCATCAATGCATCCTTCTACAGACAGCAAAGTTTCCCACAATGCATTGCGTCACAAACCGTCATACTCTAAACGTCAGAGAAGAAAGCTAATAACTAATGTTTTTTGTTAGAAATATAAATAAAATAATCAAAAGTTGTTTGTTACTGTAAATGATTGTGTGTAAACTGTAAATTTAGCTGTGTGTGTTTGGGTTTTACTCTTCACAATCCTTCAAATTGCTAATTACCTAACCCGCTATCAAAATAAAAGCACTGTAAGTCTGTTCTGTTGAAAAATTAACTTTCTTTATTCATTAGAGTGGGAAATGCTAGTATTTTATTAGTTTTTATCAAAAGCAGGCCAAATATAATACAAATAATACGTAGTTATTTTGTTATTTAAGGAACAAACTAGACTTTTGTGTTTATGTCAGGTGGGTTTTTGTAACTGTAGCAACAAGCAGAGCTTTTTTTCTCCATCTCTATCACTGAAACTAAACTGAGAAGCTTCCAGATGCCTGTGATGAGTCTGTGACCAAATTGAGACGATCATAGTTTCAGCAACTGAATCATCCTCGGACATCGTGTGAGAGTGATGAGCTCACGTTAAATTCTGTGCGTACCAGTTTAGACCAAAAGAGTCAAACTCAGAGCAGGAGAGTTCTGTCAGCATCTCATTTTCTGGATGTCAGACACAAAAGAGTCAGATTCAATATCCGATTCTTGTTCACTCATTAACGGAGGTTACTCTGGTTTCTGACTAATCTCTAATCCGATGTGGAGATCGTTGATCCCGACATCATTTGAAGTGTTTCTACACCTCCTGTGTAACTTCCTGTCTGATTCCTGCCTTCAGAGCTGTTTCTCTGCTTTCTGGTATTTTAGGGATATTTTAAATATTTTAACTGGTTTCCGTACATCAGAGGCTGTCAGTGCAGAGAAGATGGTGATGAGAGTTGGTGCTACTCTCACCCGTGAGATGCTGGGGGAAAGAATCGGTCCTCCAACTTCAGATCCACTTGTGGGATTTAGTTTTAAAGTGACAGTTTTGGTTTGAATCCTCCTACTAAGCTGTGTTTAGCTCGTTCTCCTGCTCTTTGAGTTTTCATTGATCCGTGGTTTTCCCCGTGTCCTTATTCCACCCTTTGCCTCCGCTGATGTTCCACTTGGCTGAAAGTGGCTCACAGCAGCGCTCCACATCCTTCCCATCCCCCCCTCTGGTTACTTCGCTATTATACACAACCATTTGTCTCCTTGACAACCAGCGGAGAACAGGAAAAGCATCGATGTGGGGGCGGCCGTGGCAGTAGTGGTGGTGATTGTGGGTGGCAGAATGATAATGAGTGATAAATTGCGACTGTATTTACCGTAGCTTATTGGTTACCTGCTTTCTGATCGCTCCCAGCTCCCTCAGCTGAAGGTGGAGATGTTCTCCTGCTGCAGCCGAAAGCTCTGAAACTTTGTTTGACTGATGGGGTTTCGCATGAGAGAAGATCATATCGTGAAAGAGTTTGTTGATCACCTCGGTACAGCAGAGAAGCCTCTGTCAGTAAACTCTGGTTTATTTGTTTGGTTTTTACATAAATCAGCTGTTCTTCCCTAGATTCTTGTCCATCTTTATGACCTTGAGCTTTCTTAAACCTTTTAACCCAACCTATTCTATAATTTTGTCAGGAATCGTGTGATCTGACCTCTGGTAGTGGTATGTTGGATGCTGAAAATAAAATTTACAAGAAACCTCTTTGAAAACAAGCATTTTCTCATGACCACAGATGGAGATTTTGATGAACCAGGTGAGAAAGCCCCGCCCTTTTTGGACTTCAGCACAGTAGAAAAGTCTTCCGGAGCTTAAAGGAATATGTCCGCCACTTTGAAGCATTTTATCAGTTATTTATCCACAGTAAGCTCAATACCTGCAGATGAAGTCACTCAAAGTGGGAGGAGTCTTTGTACATAGGGAGGAGTCTTCTGATTTCATGACTCAAACATCATTTTAAATGGGTCACAGGGAGTTGAACTTTACTCGAATGAACCGTATTTTGTTATCTTTGATGTTTGTTTTGATCTCTAAATAAAAGATGATGTCACTCATCACAGGCTTTTATTTTTCAAGTTTTTTCAAACAAACTCGTTTTTAACTCATTCACTGCCAGCCATTTCCTGATCGCTAACGGCCTTCGCTCCCAGCGTTTCTCACCGTTTTTACTGTTTTTTTAAGAGTCACAGAGCGTTGCACGCTAGCATGATGTCGATGCCAAAACAACCAAAACAAAGAGGAGACTCACCTCTTACATCAGGAAGAAGCCGCGTGTTTCGAGCATTATCCTTTCTTTCATAATCCGTTGTCGAATTGTGATCGGCAGACGCTTTTCCGATTCGCGCCTCACTTTTTTTACAGAAACGGCCCAAAACGATCTCCAAACACATGGATGTGTTGCTCCCTGATCATGTGATCTGTGACGTATGCGGATGAAGATCGGCTTCAGGGCTGAAATGTTTGTTCTCTCAGCGCGGGGGCTCGTTCCGATGCTCAAACAGTAAAAAAAATGCAAATGACGACTTTAGTCGTCAATGGCAGTGAATGAGGTAAGGTGTGAAATTATGATCTGGGATTGTTTTATTTGTAGGATCTGAATTTCAGCTGATTTTCTGGTCTAACTTCTGATGTTTGGTTCTGTTTTCATCACAGTTTTTGATCTATGAATGACTCGGTTCTAGGCAGGAAAACCAAAGTGGGCGGAGCATCAGGTGTGAGAGCTAGTTCCATCGTGCTCCCGGACCTCTGGACCAGATCACAGCCAGAGTCACAAAACTTCCACATCTATCTTTCTTCAAGCACACAGATGCTATTTGGCAATTTTGTTTTAAAGTCTCCGGTTGCTGAAAACGACGTCTCCCACCTTTCAGTTCAATTCAAAGATACTTTATTAATCCCAGAGGGAAACTAGAGTTTCAGTACATACAATTCTGAGATCAGACATACATAGACATAGACACATGACAAGAGTTGGTGACTGTGGTCATTCGTAACCCTGAGTCGCGCTACCTTAATAGAGATCAGAGGGTTTACATGAGGACAGGGTCAGGTGGAGGGAGAAAAAAACGCCCTTCAGAGTAACCCTCCACAGGGAGGGCAGCTTTGCTATGCAAAAAACACCTCTGACAGAAATGCAACGGACTTCAGACATCACACACATAAGTGTCCACTAGGTGGGGAGGTAGGGTTTGGGACTCTCCACACGTCAGTGCATGCAGCCGCGATAAGCAGCGCTCATCACCTCAGTCTGGACAGGGGGAAGAGGTCGTTGGGTTTAGAGGGCACAGTGACTTCTGGAACGATTCAGCGGCCTTCACAGCTCGCAGCCCCGCCCAGGCTTGGATAGGGAGACAGAGGCCTAGTCCTCACGTAGCCGGGGTTTTTTAAAAACGAATATCTGCCCCTCCAAAAACTTGCATCCACACCACCGCGTTTTAAAAAAAACTCTGTCCACACGTACCCGGATAAATACGTTGTTAAGGACATGCCAGACCTGTAGGCGGCAGTACTTCCCCCATTCTTAACCTCGTCCTTCGTCTGTGGTCTTCCGCAAGGAGCAGTAATTCCGCTTGCAAAAACAAACAAGCAAAAAGCGCTTGGACAATTGATGGATCGGGTAGTGACAGAGCGCAGCTCTGAGGGCTTCCATGATGCCGGCTAGTGTAAACACAGGTCGCACACGTGATGTCAGCATTTTTTTGTCGCGGAAAGTGACGTTGCAGACCTTACAACTCCGGTTTTGTCTGTCCACACGCAGACACCCAAAACGGAGAAAACGCAGATCTTCACTTTGGCCGGAGTTTTTAAAAAGATCCGTTTTCGTGTGAAAAAACTCCGTTTTCGTGTGGATGACAGGCCAAAACGTAGAAAAATATCCACGTTTTGGCAGATCCCCGGCTACGTGTGGACAGGGCCAGAGTTGCCATGGCGACGGCAGTATTCCACATTTCTTGGGGGGGGGGGGGGGTATTCGTTTCAGCCTCACAGGCTCAAGGGCACCAGATTCAGTTAAGAAATTGTTTTGGGGCCAGACAGAGATAATTTATTCTCTGTTTTAAAGTTCCGTTGGTCCTCAACCTCACAAAGTCCAATAATGGCGTAATTAATCTATGCTGATTCGTCCCCTGGCTCCTTGATTACATCCATCTTTTGTGCCAATGCATGAATCTCAGCCAAAGTTCCAAGCTTACGACTCATCTCGACAATTATATGAGTTTATGCATTCACAGCGCGGTGTAATCATCCTTGAGCTCCGGGAAAGAGCCAATATTCCTCGACAGCTCGTTAATTTTCCGGTAAGCCAGGTAACCGCCCAGGCCAAAAAGCAAGAAACCTGACACCAACACCACGAATATCCAGACGTCTTCAGAATCCTCTACAGACAGTTGAGAGAGGCAGATCAGGTTCCACTGTTTCCAGGAGTCCATGATATGCCCAACTGGATCTGTCCCAGAGGGGCATCCGAGAGCCCCTTCTCCCATTCTCATTGTTGAGAAAATTTTGTCAATCGCGTTGAGAGACCAACTGACCAGGTCCGTTTTTAATAATTTCCAGTTTCCAGAAAAAATGCAGAAGCACCGTACACCCAAAGGCAGACAAAGAGCCTTGGGGATAAGATAGGGAGGAGAGGAGGAAAAAAGCATCTGTACCCTCCAAGAGCCGGAAGAAGAATTTACGCTTCCCCATAAAGCTGCTTTAATGCACTTTAGGATACGCTCTGGATGAATGAGACCCAGCATCCTCTCAGGAATCTGCAGAGTTTCTCTCAATAAAAAAGCTCCAAACATTCATTTATGGTCCGGATCTGATCTGCCTGTTTCTAAGGGCGACATCCCGATGGAAAACCTGTCCTTTACTGGAGTTTTGCTCTGTGGATGTGAAGAAGTCTGCTGTATGGACGCAGATATTGGGTTTTGCTTTAATAACACACCTGCTCTCCATCCTGCTCCTCGTCCAGAATATTTGTTCTCCAGGAACCAGAGGAGGCTTGCTTACATAACACTGCTGAGTTTCCCTTGAGATGTGTGTTCGACACATCAGAGGAAAATGAACCCGTCTATTTTTACTCCGCTGATGGGATGCTCCTGACTCCAGGCCTACTGTAAGCTCAGAAGCCTTTCAACACTCAAGAAATTACAGTAAGCAGCAACGTGACAGCAGCCAGAACCATCTGGGTCAATCAGAACCTCCTGGTCCTGCTGGCTTTGAAATCCCTTTACTGCCCCCTGGTGGACACACAGAAGGCTTTATTATGAAATCAGAGATCAAAACAAGTAAAACTACTCATGTTCTAAGATTTTAGAATTTGCTGTTACTATATGGGAATATTTAGGAAAAAAACTCTAAATTGTTTTTAATATTTAACAATTATGAGTTGAAAATGCTGCATAGTTATTTTTTTTAAGTTTAAACCTATACTTTGTGAAAAAATATTAACTAAAAACACCTAAGAGGATCTGATTCTCTGTATGAAGACACTCCATGATAAAAAAGAGATGTCCACATTTTGGACTAAGACAGAAGATGTGTGTGTACAAGAAGACGAGGTTGTCTCTGGTCACCTCAAAAAGATCAGAACTTACTGTGACTCGTTAAGACTCTGGATTATGTTTCTACTGAGAAGCTTACCTGAGCTATAGAGCTACAGAGGGGGAGGGGCTTCCTCGCCTGGTTGACCGATAGAGAGCCTAAGTCACGCCCATCTACTTCCAGACCACGGGTCCCCAGAAGAAGAAAAAAATGAATGTAAGTCAATGGGGCTGAAATTATTTTCTAATTCCGCTTGTTTTGTGCCATGGATTTGATGTCTGCTAATTTTAAAGACGCATTTTCATGCCAAGAAAATGCTTATTTTTGAACGGGGGCAAACGTGATTTTAGGTTTTGTGTGAAAATAAGTCCAGGACTACAAATGCGCTTCACGAAAGTGACATCATCGAACCGGACACGAAGAAAAACAGAAAAAATGGCTGTAAGTTAAAACTTAAAATCCATCCGTCAGGAGGAAAAAAACACCATAAATCTGGCCATTTGGCAAGCAGCAGCTACACTAGAGGAGAGGAGATTATGTGGTGACATCATATGTGCGACGCGCCGGTATCTGATTTGTGGACAGTCATGCTAATTATGAACATTTCCAAACTAAATCTTAAAGTATGTGACTGGCATGGTTGAAACACACATCATTAGTTTTCATTGAAATTGCAGAACAACATATGTGGGGTCCAGGGCGTAAGGCAAAGCGGATTAGAAAATAGCTCTGTTAGCCCTGTTGACTTGCATTCATTTTTTCATTCTTCCGGGGACCCATGAGCCGACCGGAAAGGGAGGAGACTTAGGCTCCCTTTGTCTTTGAGGGGTTATCAGAGGTTGTTTTCTGTCCTTCCTCTTGTCTGTCTTTCATTCAGCTTACTGTTGGCAAGATTGACAGGTGTGTTGTTACCATGGTGATCTTTATGAGCCACCAGTAGCAGCTTTAACATTTCTGGTGATCATAGATCTCTTTATATATCAGATGCAGATGTTTTGTTTTCAGATTAAACTGAATCAGAAAAGTTTTTTAAACTTAAGCATGAATGTGCAGAACATGAAAATGTGATAAAATCATGTCTAGCAGGTAAAGATTTCAACCTGATGAATTATTCTCCCTCGTCACGTACACATGTGTAAACTAGGGGTTGCATGACTTAATTTTTTTTCAAGTCGAGAGTCAAGTAATGAAATACGAGTCGACTTCGACTAGTCGTTGATGACGTCATACACCTGAAGCGGCACGGGGGGGGGGGGGGGGGGGGGGGTCGGTAGGTTCGCTGGAGTTTTTGACAATTAAAATTACGCCCACATTTTCTAAGTTAACACATCTCCTTTTAGCAACGGTAGTTTCTGCTTCAGCCCTCTCCCCCCTCCCCCTGCGCAGCAGCCGCAAACTCACTGATGCGACTGCAGCCTCTCGGAGTTCCTGCTGCTCTAAACATTAAAATAATTATTTCATTTTCTGTTCCTCACTTCCACCTTCAATGGTGTCTGTTTGTTGCAACCACCAGGTACAAAAACTAACTTGTTTTTATTTGACTATTTTTCTGTCCTGTCTGTTTATTATCTTCCTGCATCTCCTCTCAATCCTAAAGAAAAACTGCTACCTGGGTTCATATATATTCACCTTATGAGTTACCTTTGAACTGCAGTTCTAAAAGATCTACCGACCGCTAAAACAGCGGAGTGCTGCTGCTCGCTGGCCGACTACAACGGGACCGTTTTTGCTGTGGAGTTCGTGCCAGAGCGGAGCGGAGATAGTGGAATTTTGGGGGTGCGTCACCGGAGGACAAAACAGGCGATGCGCCTCGCACCGCAGCAGCAAAACGCATCAGGCACAAATAACAGACAGAAAACATAAAAGGAAATGAGCCGACATGAACGATCGCGTGTTTAATTTGTTTTTGAGGTGGTGACACCTGATGTGGCGGTGCTCAGGACGCGGATGTCTGGAGTGCATCAACGATCAGAGCTTTGCATGCGCAAACTGGTTAAAGAGCAAGTCACCCCCAAATCACATTTTTTTTGCTGATGAACTATGTAAAGGAGTGTCTAATCGTGCTGCAGACACGTGTAGTCAATAATTTGGCAGTTCAGTGCATCTTGGTTAAAATTCAAATATTCTGCCTAAAACTGTCAGTGTTGCGCCGTCGTCAGGGAAAAATTCTGCACTGTATCTGAATTTAAATCTGCCACCGCTATTGGCTAAGAGGTATGCTATGATGTCATCTGGTACATTATGATGTCACAATGCCATTGTGAGCCTGCGTGTGTGTGTTTGTTAGCGGCTCCGCCCTCTCGGTCTGCCAAGCAACAGCATTTGTTGCATTTTTCAAACATGAAGTGGGAGTGAAGTAAGTTTCTTGTAGGGGGTGACTTGCTCTTTAAGATTAGGATGGGGGTGAGGGGAAGGTAAAATTGCAAGAGGGAAAAGGTCACAGTTTGGTTAAATGTCCGTTTTACCGCTGGTGTCGACGCTCTGACACAGCGCGTCGCCTCCGCCTCCCGACGCGCAGGGGCTCATCATCTGCTGTCTTTTCCGAGGACTGCATCTTGTCATTATCACGTGACAGCGACTAGTCGATGACAGGCATAAAAAGTCACTACAGAGCCGTGAAGTCGACTAGTTCATACAACCCCTAGTGTAAACGACTTCTAATCAGGAGTTCATGAAGTTCTGTTTGCATTAAGGTTCTGTTCTCCTCCTTAAACCTCTTCCTGTTTCTCTCTGCAGGTGGCCATTATTGCTGGGAACTTTGAGCTCGCTGAGCTCATCAAAAACCACAAAGACTCTGATATCGGTGAGATTCTCTTTTCACTTCCCTCCATTTGTTCATCGCTCACCTGTTCTTCCATCTGGGGATACGTTTCAAATCCCTCCGATCATCTGATCCTCCCAAAATTACTTCACCATGTAATCCCCTGTGAGGGATTAGAGCGTTGCCATGGAAACCAAAGTTCATGTTAACATCAGGAACTCGCAGGGTCCCGTGGGTGCTGATTGGTTGCGGTTTCAGGGTGATAAACAGTCTTATTGGAGATAATTTCGGGGTGATGCTGAGAAAATCTGAAACAAGAGGATACAATAAAAAAGTTGATATATAACTTTAATTAAATAACGTAACATTTTTAACTTTCATTCAAACATAAAGCTTTCTAGGCAATAAAAGGATGTGATGTAATGATTCACAGAGATGAACTTTGAGATAATATCACACGTCCTGGTTTCATCTCCAGTCTGGCTGGTTCTGTTGCAGACCGGATCTGTTCGGAGTTTATTTCACTTTACATCTGTGAGAGAGGAAGGTGAGAAGTTTTAAAAACAGACCAAACAAAAGAAATCTTTCAGCTCTTCTCCTTTTTTTCTGCTCTGCTTGTTATTCTGCTGCTGAGATTCTGTAAACACCACCGACTGTTTACTTGGGTCCAGTTTAACACCTGATGAGGTGACGCTTTGCCTCCAAACCCGACAAACGTCCACAGATCATTTAGAGTTTAAAACGTTGCTCAGGTGGAGCAGAGGGACTGTCCCGCTCCGGGATTACAGCGAGTCAGAGGAAATCTGAACAGATGAACCAGCAATGAAAGTCCAAGGCAGAGGGGTGGGGCGAGGGGGAAATCTAATCTAAAGATGTAATCCTGCGACTGCTGACCTCCTCTCATCAACCTGGTGGACCGCCACAATAAAAGCCCCACCACCTCCTTCCTTTACACCTTGGCGTGGTCACACACACACACACACACACACACACACACACACACACACACACACACACACACACACACACAACTGGCTCAGAATCAGTCCTCAATCAACCCAATTGGCACCCCCAAACACCCCCACCCTGTTTTTAATCCTGCAGCTTTAGTTTGGATTTTCATCACAGTGGTTGTGTGTGTGTGTGTGTGTGTGTGTGTGTGTGTGTGTGTGTGTGTGTGTGTGTGTGTGTGTGTGTGTGTGTGTGTGTGTGTGTTTAATCGCCATGATATTGTGGGTTTCACACTTTGTATTGTGGTAGATGATGTAACCGTTAAGTGATTTTTAACTGGGTGGATTGATGTGATACGACACTCCTCTGGTCTCTGGTGTTAAGTTTAGTAAAAATTATAAAAACTGAAAAATACCAGTTAAAATGCTATTCTATAGATTTCTACTCTTAATTTCATCTTGCAGAAAAAAAGCTGTGTGACAGTCTGATGGGTTGGGGTCAAAGGTCAGGTTGGAAGCTGAGCTACGATATTATGGGTAAAAGGTGTTGCTTTGGCTGTTGACACGGAGAGCTGTGACCTCTTTCAGGTCTCCTAAAGTGTGTATTCAGACCTAAACGTCTCTCGTGTGGACCAGGACAGTGAGTTAGCGTTAAAGGATTTTAAATGAAAATGCTCCTCAGATAAGAATTGAAATGTCTAAAATAAAGATCCAGCTCTTCCGAGAGCATTTTCTAAACTAGCATCCTCCCAGCACCTGTCCCCCACGCTACTGCACACGCCATGTTTGCTTCCCTCTATGTTCAATCATGCTGCCTCACTGACACCTAGGATTGATTGAGTAGTATTTGTTGTTAGCCTCAAGGGCAAGCTGATGGCTTGATTATCACCTGTAAGTCGCTTTGGACAGAAGCGTCTACTAACAACAAACATAAATTCAAATTAAATTTGCCTTTATTTGGACCTTCTGGGATTCCATGCCAAATGTTACAACCCAGGGGTCTAGGGGACCTGGGGTAACATGGAGGACATGTGACACAGGTGTAGCGGAATATAGTTGGTATATTCCTACACTTTTATTAAGATCCAAAGATATCACTGATTCAAACCTGAGCTGGATCATTAATCTTTGAACCGGGCCCTTATAAACAGAAGAGGTTGTTTTTACCACAGGGAGTTTTATTCAAACACCTTGTATTGACTTAGAGACAAGAAAAGAGAGAGATGGGACGTTTAAGAATATTTATTTTATAATTATTTGAAACAATCTCCAGGACTAACTCTCTAATGATGGATGAAGATGGATGTAATGCTGAAGTGTTGGTGTGTGTGTGTCAGTTCAGAATCTCCATCTGATGCGAGGCGAGTCTGAGTGTAAGATGTTGTTTTGACTAACTAACCACGAGGGACTTCAGGAGGAAGAGACATGAAACGCCATCTATGCCGAACTACGTACGTTCGGAGACTCCCGTGTATGATCCGGAATGCCAGGTCCTCGGACCCTCCTTGGTGCTGGAACTGATAGCACAGCGTCTGCAGCACGACAAACCAGTCTACGGGTCGACTCCCGGTAGCAACGGCAGGTGTCAGCGTCACGTAGAGAGTTCAGCTTTTATTCTGAAGGAACCGTCATCTTGTTGATAAAACAACAGAATTTTCCAGCTTGACAGTTCTCAGCTTAAAAGTAGAAAATACAGCTGGCCAGTCTGTACTTTACTTAGCGATGATGGATTTGAGAGCTGGTCGAGTCCTTGGTTGCAACTGCGTTGAACCAAGTTGAACTACGTTGAAGAGCTTCGTTGGAACTCGTGATGGAACTGACTTAAAATGGCGTTGTTCTGTTTTATTAACTTAGTTGTTTATAATTCTTAACAAATCAGAGTGGACCGATTAAGTAAACACCTCAGTGCTCTGCCAGCAACAGAAGGGAAGTTCTGATTGGATGAGGGAGCAATGTGTCATGTGTTTATCTTATGTGAGACAGAATGTCTAGCTCAGTTAGTCCTGTTACTCATTAAACACATAAATCATAACATTGTGATTTCACAGATTGATCACCTGATTATTTTGATTAGCTTTATTAGAAATAAAGTTCTTTGATTAATTAATGAAAAGCATTCTTCGTCCTTCTTCTGTCTTCTTTGCTGGAATGTAAACACCAGGAACAGGCGCACAACCTTTGCAATTTGTGCACACTGTCACTGTGTCAAAGGGCAGCTGTTAAGGGCAGAAATGGCATATTCATAACGCTACACAGGCAAAACCAGTATAAAAAAGGATTTATTTAACAAAAATGCCTCTCACATCAGGCTTAAACTTTAACTGAAACAGAAAATTTTAGGAACTGAACCGGCTACAACATAAAGGAACTGAGTTAGCGTAGAGCAGCATACAAATCTATACACAACCCTTACTTATTTTACAGAAAAGAGCTCTAAGAATCATCAATTATGATGGCTGTAGAGATCCATCAAACCCATTGTTTAGTAAATATAAATTACTGAAATTTCATGATTTAAAAGACTGTAAAATCTTGCAAACCATGTATGAAGCCAATTTAGGTACTCTGCCAACAAACATTCAGGGGATATTTGCAAAGAGAGCTGGTAATTACATGCTGAAAGAAACTGATGTGTTTACAAAACCTAGATTTAGAACTAAACTTAAGGAGTGGAATAAAAAAACTCTGTCATTTAATATATTCAAAAAATGTACCAAATTGAGTGTACTAACTAATTATGAAAGTGTAAATTAAATCAATGATCATGATCGCACTGGAATTTAGAACAGGAAAAAGTTTAAAATGAATCTGTATGTCTGACAAATGGTAATTATATATAAATTGATTATTTCTACTGGAAAAGGGGGCAGAAATTATAAGATGTTTTCTTCATTCTGCTCCTTTTCGTTCAAATTTGAGTTTTGTTATGTATTTCTTATGTTTATATGTTTTGTTTGTTTTTATTTTGAATGAAATAAACAAGAAAAAATAAATAAATAAAAGGAACACACATTGACAAACACTTAATGTCCCATTAAATGACACCACTGTGTCCAAACTGAGACCAAACACTAAACTCTAATCAGGGACTCCCCTGCAAACTCTAGAGGTTTTAAGCCGGACCTCACCTGCATTTCTAATAAGGGACTCCCCCTCTTCAGACAAACACACACTACACAGACACTAAACACTATGACACCAAAACACATATCGGCTATATAGATGTTACAATGCAAGCCAAGGAGACATCAGGCCAGAGACATGTGTCTCTAGTCTGCTGCTCCTTGAGGAGTTTGTCCTCCTTCAGCTGCTGGTTGTGATTCTCTTCAGCTTTCAGGGCTGAGCCAGGTAGTGCAGGAGAAGACAGGTGCTGCAGAGTAGCTCTCCTCGGCACATGAGGAAGATGGGTAGCAGAGAAACACAAAATAGAAAAGGAATGGCGGTGGCCATAACACCAAAGAAACTTCTGCAGAAGTGGAATGCAGCCCCATTCTCCTGGTTGGGATGTGTACTGGTCCAGTTCTTTAATGGTGTGGTGAATTTGAGCTGTTCTGCTTGTCAGAATGAATTATTCAAATCTCAGAAGGTGGAGAGAATAATCCTCCTGTCACATCGGTGAGAGCACCAGTGCACGATTAGTTCACGATAAACACCAACTGGAACCAGAACCGGGCCTCCGTTACCGACTCAATAAGGCGGTTATGAAATGAATCATCATTATACTCGACCAGAGACAAACTAATTTAACCTTCATCATGATGAACTCCAAATCATCTCACATTAGAGACCGGAAAGAGGTGTGTGTGTGTGTGTGTGTGTGTGTGTGTGTGTGTGTGCGTGTGTGCGTGTGTGCGTGTGTGCGTGCGTGCGTGCGTGCGTGCGTACGATTAGTTCACGATAAACACCAACTGGAACCAGAACCGGGCCTCCGTTACTGACTCAATAAGGCGGTTATGAAATGAATAATCGTTATACTCAACGCGTGTGTGTGTGTGTGCGTGCGTGTGTGTGTGTGTGTGTGCGTGTGTGTGTGTGTGTGTGTGTGTGTTAATAAGTCAGCATGACTCTGAAGTCATGTTCAGATATTTAAAAATTATATTTTATAAAAACATAATCAATGCAAATGAAACCAGGATGAAGAAATAAGGTAAAGTTCCTTCCTGAAGCTCCTTGGGGGTTTGTAGAATCGTGGAAAGACACTATTCAAATACAGGCCATTTAGCATTTTACCATTCCTGGTTCATACAGCTTCAGAATCAGCTGATCAGGTGTAATAATGAACTCTTTTTTTTCTTTAAGTAGCGCCAAATCACGACAAGAGCCGTCTCAAGGCACTTCACATAGTAAACATTCCAGTACAGGTCAGTTCATTAAGCAATCATCAGCTTCTATAAAATCATTAGTCGGTTTTCGGCTCCGGAGCATACAGGCGTGTGT
Source organism: Nothobranchius furzeri (assembly GCF_043380555.1). Taxonomy (NCBI): domain Eukaryota; kingdom Metazoa; phylum Chordata; class Actinopteri; order Cyprinodontiformes; family Nothobranchiidae; genus Nothobranchius; species Nothobranchius furzeri. The sequence continues at coordinate 65,114,554 of NC_091749.1, forward strand.
TAACACACGTCATTTAGGGTTCTTTAATCTGCAGAAAGAAGCACAATGTACATCTGAGACAGCTGATGATTGTCCCAGCAGGTTCACCCTAAGACGGGGCTATTTAATTCCAGGCCTCGACCGCCGGTATCAGCACGTTTTACTTTGAACACTGCTTTAACACACCTGACTTAAATTATCAAGTGATTAACAGGGTTCTGCAAAGCCTGATGAGCTGCAGCACAGGTGACTCAGAGCCCTGCACTGAAGCCCTAGGCCTGCGGGTCGGCCCGGCCCGACGGCCCGAGGGCCGGGCTTCGGGCCAACGACTGTGTAATTACCTCGGACACGGGCCGGGCTTCGGGCCAACGACTGTGTAATTACCTCGGACACGGGCCGGGCGCCTTTATTTTTAATCGAATTCATTAAAAAAAACTGAATCACTTAAACGCAGCAGCACCTGCCTGCTTCTCACGCACCGTTAGCTCAGTTAAGGTCTGTGTGGTTTATAAACTCGCCGATATAAACGAATTCTCAAACTGCTGATAGAAACATGTGCCCCTGTTCTAATATGCCATTTTATGTCCACTTTGATGTCAGAAACCATTTGTTTATTCTCATGAAAATGGCAGCATTCTATTTTTCTGTGAATAAATTCGCTCTGCAGTTAAAAAAAATACAGCATTCATTGCTGTTTTTTTTTCTTACTGGAGAGCGAATTTTCAGAGCGGCAGATTACATATGCAAATGCTATATTAACTGGGGGCGTTTATTTAATCTGCCGCTCTGAACATGCGCTCTGCAGTTAGAAAATTAGAATGCTGCTTTTTTTCTAATTGCACAAGAGCGCATTTTCAGAGCAGATTAAATTTATAAACGCATCCAATTAATATAGTGTTCGTAAATTTCATCTGCCGCTCGAAAAATACGCTCTGTTAGAAAAAAAAAGCTGCATTGATGCTGTTTTTCTTTCTTTCTTTTTTATTTAACTGCAGAACGTTTCTCACAGATAATTAGAATGCTGAGCATTCTATCACGTTAAAACATTATGAAAGGTTAAAAAAAAAAGTCTGGTCGGGTCGGGCCAGAGAATCCTGAAAACCTTTTCGGACCGGGTCGGGCTGGGGCTCCACCCCCTCGGGCCGGGCCGGACACGGGCTCAGATTTTAGGCCCGTGCAGGGCTCTAAGCCCTGCCCTTAAGGTCAAAGGTTAAAAGAAAAACAAGACTTCTATGTCAGACTTTACAGGCTCAGTTATTAGGGTAAAGGTCAAAGGTCATGGTGTCACAGTTCTGGTAGAAAAGTTTTCATCTGAACTTCTGGAACAGTGCCCCAAAGTGGAGATGTTAACCCATAATGCTCTGCTGCACAAACAACTCATCCTGGCTTCAGCATGGTGGTGGAAGGATGATGGTTTGGGCATGTTCTAACCCAGGGGTCGGCAACCTGTTCCCATCAAAGAGCCATTGTTACCCGTTTTCCACAGTAAAGAAAACACTGGGAGCCACAGCAGCTGCGGTGTTGTGGGCGGGGCCTACCCTCAGACAGCAGAGAGCTACTCACAACAGGTGACAGCAGCCAGTACCGGTCGCTCGTGTACGTCAAAGCTATCTTTCATAAAAAAATAATCAATAAAACGATTTATATAAAATGGATGCAGAAGTTGTAGCCCGTCTCTGCCTACAATATTTTGATATTTTTCACCCTGTTGGTGGTTTTACTGAGCAGGTGCCACTTTTGTCATACGTTTCTTTTTAAAACATGTTTAGACTGTTCAGAATACAAATCCAGGCTCTGTCACGTTTGATTGTTGTAATTAAACTTTGTAGGTGGGGAAGGTCAGAAAAGGATCCGATCAATTTGTTTTTCCCTCATTTACAGTGACTGAGATACCGGCGTAGTGCTCCTAGCTCTGGTGTTAATCAAGTTAAATTATATCTCTTTGCAACAATTTTCACAAGTAAACAGAACAGTTAAAAGCAGGGCTTGTGTTGTGTTGACCGGATAGTTCCCGTATTTGACCGTTTATTTTGACGGAGAAAGAATAGAAAGAATTACCCCGACGCATGCAGACGAACTGACGCTTTATTCGTTATGCACATCACAGACGTAGCTAAATCACTCAAGAAAAGATTCCCATCTGAACATCTGAGCTGGACACTGCTCAGCGCAGCTCACTGTCAGCGCGTAAGTACGGTGCACAGTGAGCTGAAGATGTGGAGAGGGGCTTGGAGCGCGTCGCAGGACCCGAGCGCATGCAGGAAGATTCCTCCGACTGAAACGAGACTTGTCACTTAGAAAATGTTCCCTGATTATGAAACTTTGGCTGAATAGTGCTTGTTCCTGTCTCCAATGTGGCGACACATCCAGGAGCCGTCTGAGGAGAATCCCAGAATCTCACATTCTCCTTTATGATTACGCACAAGCGTGACGCGTCAACCCGGTCACACAGTAAGACCGGGTTGGAACTGTTCAGGTTTACGCAGACAATCTTTACATTTAGAATTGGCATACAGATGTAAAATTAATGCAGTAAAATATAAAGCTTTTTATTTAAATACCCATTCATTATTTTACAAGCACAGAGAGCCGCATCAGATGGATGGAAGAGCCGCATACGGCTCCAGAGCCGCGGGTTGCCGACCCCAGTTCTAACCCATCGGGCCTCTCTAAGTCCACCATAAAGCCATCTAGAGCTTAGACCAGCACCGGGTCATGGAACAGAACCATGATCCAAACACAGCAGCAGGTACATTAAACCTGACTCAGAGGAACCAGAACCACACTAGAGACTGATGAGGAAGTAAACGAGGGGGGTCAGTTTAAAGTGATGTAAATATTAAGATGGCAGGTAACGGTTTAAACAATATATTACACAAAAGAGGTCTATCTACAAGTATTTACTAAGAAGCAACTGAAAGTGGCTGCCCCATTTAGAAGGGAAGGGAAAAAACACACATTAAAAACTGCAGCGTCATGAAATGACCTAAAGGTCATGCTCTGCTGCGTCTGCTCGAGTGCAGACATAATGTCTCTGACAGGCCTAATCTGCATGAGATACTGGCCAAGGCCTTTCACGCCTCTGCTCATCTGAACTGCTTCACCTCTTTACAGCTCAAGAAAAGACGGAGAACTCTTTTGATAAATACATAATCGAACAACTTTGTTACTACCAATAATAATGTGAGCCCAATGTTCAATCAATCTGTGAAATGACAATGTTATTACTTGATATTATAATACTGTGATCAGTAGTATTTTACAAGTACTTATAATCTTGGGACAGCTGCACTAGACACTGATGACACAGAGTAATGCTAAAGTCACATGACACATTTCCTTTTGTCTGATCCAATCAGAACCTTCGTTTCTGATGCGAGGCGTGGTTTTCTGTGGTGTTTGTCTAAGCCCTCTTTTGCAAGTCAAATTCTGATTCACCAGTAAACCAAAATGACAAGTATAAAAACTATCCCACGTCACCTTTAGTTCAGTTCAAAGCGTTCTAGAGAAGTTCGGACAGGCCATCCGAACACCTCTTCAGCCAAAAGAACCTTGCTCCACAAGCTGGATAAAATCTGTTGCATGTTACACCTGACCGCTACGGTTCCTTCAGAATAAAAGCTGAACCTCACGACCCCTTTAGGGTTTCACTGATGCCAATAATAACCTGTCGTGACCTGGGAGCACTCTGAGACTAGACGGGTCAGAACCGCTGCAGTTTCTACCGGCTTTGGTACCAAAGAGGGTCCATGGACCTCGGCATTGTGGAGGCTTCCCCTGGGGTACGTAGACCGACAGATGGTGTTTCATGTGTGTTATAAATCTCCAACTAAAGTTTAGAGCGAAACATCCACTCCCACTCAGAACTAAAGGCTTCCCCGGATACGAGGTTCTGATAACAACACATATACATCATTCATCTCACGTCTCATTCCACCTAGTTCATCAGTACACAGAGTGTTTAAAGTTAGTCTTGTTTAAATTGTGTAGAAATAAATTTCTTAACTATTATAAGCATGACTCTCTCTTTCCTCTGGGTTAATACGAAGTGTCACTTAGTCCCCGCAATAAAAAGCTCTGATCTTCTGGTTAAAATATTCAAAGATCCATCAGATTTATATTTCATATTTCTATGGAATCTAACATTTTATGGTTCATAAGTAAGATGTAAACTACCCATCGTTACATAACCAAACCCAAAGGTTAAACGGCTGACTCTAACTCAAATAGAGCCCAAGGCTCAGCAGCTATAAAGTAAAGGCAAAGCTAAAGTTCCACCAAACTCTTAACTAAAAGTCCTAAGGTCCAAAAACAACACTAAAATAGCTCTATAGCTCAATACACTACCTAAATCAAAAGAACTTGAATAAAGAAAATGTTAGTCAGTCTATAAGTAGTTTGGAACGCACCACTAAGGAGCACAACAGAGTAGGTCTGTGTCCTCAAATGTCTCTGGGAGCCTGCTTAAGTATCCTCAGGTGAGGATGACAGATGATCCGATGAGCTGTTTTCAGCCGTTTCTGCTGCTGGACCAGGCGTGCCTCTCTCCTTGGTGCTGAACCGGCTGCAGCCTCACCATGAGGGAGAGAGCAGGAGCTGTCCCTGGTGCTGAATGGCAGGAATAGCAGGGACACAAAGAGCCACAGCAACAGCATAACTGGAGGGCTGATGAAAATTACGGGGACCATAACTCTGAAGTAAGATGTTTATGACTTTAAAATCGTCCACATTCAGTCTCCCAGTCCTGCAGAAAGTTGTAGAACAATAAAACATTTAAATCCAACATTTGTTGACTTAGATTATGTTTACTGAAGACAATGAGACTTAGTCTGTTCAGCTATCAAGACCCGGGTTGCAGCAGAACCTCACAGCATCCACAGTGGGGGGACAAATGAACAACGAGAGAAACAACATTCCCAAAATGAGCTTCCAAAGGAAGTTTATTTTTCTGTAGAGGTTTGATTAAAAGTGAGAAAGGAGAATGTTTTTCGAAGATATGTGTTGTTTCTGCTCTCCGTACAGCAGTAAGCCTGTGTAAGAATGATTGGCAGATGGGCGTATTAGGCCACCCGCTGGTGAAGTGTGATAATCCGGCGGGTTTTGTGCACGGCCAGAACACACAATCATAACAAAAACACACTCGCACTGCAGACACACTCCTCCATCTTGGGCTTGCTGCAGGCTTTAGAGGAAGATGTTCGATTCTGTGTCATTGTTCATTTCTGAGCTGCACCTGAACAGACGCTGGCTCAAAAAATGACTTTAAACACAACAACAGCAACGCGGAGCTGAGCTGGCAGGGATGGAGCAGGAAAAAGGGCCTCCTGCTGTGAGCTGCCGAAAAGTCCCACAGGACGGAAACAGATCCGTGCTTCGTTTAGACAGTGAGGAGGTTAATCTGGAGAAATCAGGTTCAGAAGGAACAAATGTCAACAATAAAATAAATAGTAATATTAATAAATGAATGTCCAATAATAAGTAATTAAAAATAAACAAAACTTTTCTTAGCCCTTTGATGCACAATGGTCACTACAATGGACAGGTAGTCAAAATTTTTATTTATTTATTTTTGCTATTAAGCACAGCTGTTGAAGACTTTATTGCATGTGAGCCCCTCCATTTGGACTTCAGTAAGTCAAGCCAACATATTTCATGTTCAAAATGCACGCTGTCCACTGAGGTGGACATGTAATAAATTATTTGTAAATTATTAAGTGTACAAAACAATATTTGTTGAAATTTGTTTCATTCACACCTAAAGATGAATGAAAAAAATGATAAAAAAAATCATGGTTGAACATTTCATTATTCATGCATCAAGGGGTTAATAGAAAGAATTCAATTAAAGGGATACTTTGCAACTTTTTCTGATTTGTAAATCATTTTCTCGAGGCAGTATGTGCTAAAATGACCCTTTACAGAGTTTATAAAAGGCCACCCAGCCCATTTCGCTCCTTGTGGCCGGAATATTCCACTTGCAACTTGAGAGTTGTCGGTCCGGTCTGGAGTTAGAAATAATTGAGCTGACATAGCTGGCGCTGCAGTCTGCTCCCAGCATGTTTCCTGCATGTTTTAGATCATTTTAGATCCTGACTCATCTCTGTCCTCAGCTTCCTGTTGTCCACGTCCAATATGGTAGCCACCCTGATAACAAACAGCACCATGACTACCTTATGGGGCAGCAGTAGCTCAGGAGGGAGAACAGAGTGTCCAGTAAGAGTTGTAGGATCAATCGCAGCTCCCAGCAAAGAATGCTGCTGTTGTGTCCTTGGGCAAAACACTTAACCCACCTTGCTTACTGGTGTTGGTGGTCAGAGGGATCAATTGCGCATGTGCTTTGCAGGCTGGTCTCTGTTGGTGCGCCCCAGGGCAGCTGTGGCTACATTGTAGCTCATCTTCACCAGGGTGTGAATGCATGTGTGATGAACCCTTTGATGCATGAATGGTGAAACGTTCAACCTTGATTTTTTTTTTTTACCATTTTTTTCATTCATCTTTAGGTGTGAATGAAACAAATTTCAACAAATTTTTTTTTGTACATTTAATAATTTACAAATAATTTATTACATGTCCACCTCAGTGGACAGCGTGCATTCTGAACATGAAATATGTTGGCTTGACTTACTGAAGTCCAAATGGAGGGGCTCACGTGCAATAAAGTCTTCAACAGCTGTGCTTAATAGCAGAAATAAATAAATAACAATTTTGACTACCTGTCCACTGTAGTGACCATTATGCATCAAAGGGTTAAAGTTAAGGAAAGTCCAATAGTAGTCACACACACACTGGTGTGGTATGAAAATTGCCCTCCGCATTTGACCCATCCCCGTGGCGAACGGTGAGCCACAGACATGGCCACGGTTTTTCAGCGTGGCTACAATAAAACTGCTCTGGGGTCAGATTTTAGAGTCTGAAGTCTGCTGCTTCCTAGGTACAGCTTGTAGTGTGTGTGTGTGTGTGTGTGTGTGTGTGTGTGTGTGTGTGTGTGTGTGTGTGTGTGTGTGTGTGTGGCGGGGGGGGGGGTAGATCTGTGACACAGACGTGATTCCTCCATGGGCGTCGCCTTTAACAGGCAGACCATGTGTTTTTGGGTGTTTGACTTTCTGGTCAGCTGCTCGGAAGAATCTGACAAATCCTTTCAGCTTCTCTTTGTCTCGTGCAACAGTTTTGTGATTTTGGCTGATTTTCCGTCCACCCCCTGACATGATCAAGCCGGTTCTGATTGGTTTTGGCTGGAGATGCTGGAGCTGAGGTCTGTCCCAGCAGGTTGGACTGCATGTGGCTGCAGCCTGCTGTATTGTCACTGAGTAACAGAGACTCCGGCAGATGGTTGCCTCTAAATCTGGGGGGAATGAATCAAAATCAATCTGGTGGTTCCAGGATCTTCTTGTAGAGTGGAAAAGACAGGAGAAAGGTTTAATAAGCAACCCTGATCTTCGGCTCCTTTTGGCACAAATCTCATTCTTTACTCATCAGTTGTCGTTTAAAACACTAGAGAAAAGGTTTGAATCAACGTTAAATCCAGCTGTGTATGTTCCGCTGTACTTCTAGAGTCTGCTGCCTTTATCCCAATTTGTTGTATTTTGACTTCTTTACATGAACAGAAAGCCAGTTCTTTCTTTATTGTAGGATTTTACTCTTATTAGACATGAGAGCATCTATTTTTCTACTACCATCTCCATGCCGGTTTGGTTTGTAAGTAAACTAAGATTAATGAACCGTTTCCTCCTTCAGATGTTAATTCAGCTGATTGTAGCAGCAGTGAGTCCAGGAAGGAGAATAAATGAGGTTATTATTTATTTCCTTCTTGTAATGTGTCACCTCTGAGGTTTTTATGCAGAATTTTAACTGGACTCATGCGGCTCTGAGCGGAATTAAAAACGGTCAAATGTTCCGATGGTTCAGTCAGAGAGGAACAGCTGCAATCATCATCAGCCTGACTTATTTACATAAAAATGATTTCATTAAAGCTCTGTGTCATGGAAAATCCACTTTCTGGAGATTTTTACCATGTGGTATTGTTATGCCCTCATGATAAATACTCCTAAACCTGTTTTTGGCTGCATTCATCCTGTCTCAGCCACAAATTTCGAGTTTTATTTTGAAAAGCCCGCAAAAGTCTTGATGGAAACTAAGTGCGTCATCAAGGCTTGCTCCTCTCCTTGGAGCTAGTATATGATCTGAACACCCCCCCCCCCCCTTCCCCAAGAAGGTCACTGATACCCTCTTTCTCTGAGTTGTGGGTATAGAGCAGTTGTTTTCATTCTGCAGGTGAGAATGTGACCTTCACATCACAAATGACCGTGTATCACTTTGAGTCAAGTTGTCACATGACACGAGGTGGTTCAGCCTCTTAAAAGGATGAACATGAACGTCGCCAATCTGCATACATCTTTCCATTTTTTATTATCGAATTTATTGACATGGAGAAGACGATATCAGTAAGAGTCAGAAATTTCGATAATGATAGATTTTCTATTTATTGCCCATCCCTAGGTTAGAGTCACTCACTGGCATGTTGTTTCGCACCGGTTCATCCCTCGATCGCAGCAGTAACGTGTTTTCTTCTTTTTTAGCTACATTTGCTAGTATTATGTTTTCAGCCCTGGTAAACTGATTAAAATATAAGCACCAATCTTTTATTCTTCATCCAGTGTGAGTCCATGTGAGGTGAGCAGAGTAAATCAACTGAAATTAAATTATAGTTTCAGATCCAACAGAGGTGATATTGACTCATTGCAGCTCTGAGAGCATGGACTCTGCTGTTCTGCAGCAAACCGTCGACAGAGCGACTCGACGTTGTTGGACTGAAACCTGACTTGTCCTGCTTTGGGTTTTCCAGGAGCAACTGTCTTCCACACATTGATTCCCAACAGGAGTAAAACTATATGTTCTACTTGTGCTCATGGTTACGCCTCATTTCCATTTTTACCATGAAGACTGAAATAAGCAGCTGAATGGCAATGAAGGTGTACACTATGTTTGATGTGTTTTTAAAATGGAAAATGCAGCTTTTCTCTTTGAAACAACCAGTCAGCACATATCCGGATCCTTTTCCGTATTTCTGCAGGTTACTATGGAAATACACATGAAGGGAATGGGCTCCCTTTGCTGCATTATTGCATACTTTATGACGGCATATGTTTTGTGTGTTGCCATCTGCGTGGCTGTTTAACAGGGTCACTTCTTCTATGACTTTTTATCAGAATGTGTTTTGTTTTGAAGTTGTAGCAGATTAAACGGACGCGCTAACAAGTTCTCGGTGAAGACGATGTAGAATGAACCAGGGCAGCAGAAACGTGACAGCTGCAGGCGTTCTGAATGTACATCCCATCATATGAAAACCATGTGCACGCTGGGGTGTAAGTGTAGCTCCAGAGAACCGTCCCTCCTCTGGGTTGCTTAGCAACACCAAGGATTCACCTCCTAAAGAATCTGCTCAAAGTGTTTGTTGAACCTTCATTTCTGCTCCCAGCAGCTGGTTGACGGGATCAGCCGTAAAGTCCTGATGGTTTGGTCCAGAATTCCCATCATCAGCATCTTTCTCTGAAGAGCCACTTCCTGTTGGGCATCGCCCATCTCAGACCCATGAGCAAGTCACAAAACTTTAATTATGATGTCATTTTTTTAATTTTAAAAGTATAGACTCTCTCTTTATGAAATCTCTTAATCCTTTAAATCCCTTGGCCAAGTATGATCAATGCATGATCAATTGGGTCACAGTGACAGGACGCTCACGCTGTCACATCCTGCATTAGCTTCTGATAGAGAAAAGCCTGACAGATCTACATCACACTGTCACTTAACATTCATGCAACTACCCATCTTGATTCAAGACGAGAAGGCTGTTGTTGGTTTGGCATCCAAGAAACAGCAGAGAACTTCCCAGCTGGTAGAAGCTAACCGGTAGCATTAGGAACTCCAACATACGGCAGAACTCCTCCAGACTTGTGTTGTTTGTGGAGATAAAACATCCACGTTGCAGAGCAAACAGTCAGTTGTAGAGCCGCTTTGTTGTTATCCAATCAGAGTTGAGATGTCCAAATATCAGTGAGTAAGACTCAAGATCCTGTCTGAAGCTACTTTCTTTTCTGGCCAAGTTCTCCGTACTGAGACAAGCACACCAGAGCTTTTTTTCCCCCCAGAGTGTAACTTACAAGCCACTTATTCCCACTAAAAACCACTGTGTTAAATGAGCGTTCCTCACAGAGCTGATGTAAATAACACAAGTAGCTGTTTTTGGTTGTGCTGACCCAAATCCAAGTTTAATGTTGGTGTGGATTCTAACAGCAACAAAAGAGGAACCACACCATTAAACGGTTCCTTTAAATGTTTCACAGCCTTATGAACTGGAGGTGTTTTTACACCCTCCAGAGACCCTGCAGGTATTCTATTTTACTCTGTTCTTTTAATATTTAGGGTGTTGATCCACAATTTCATTTAGGTTACTGGTTTTGATTAAAAAAACAAAAAAAATGTTTATAAATATTTTAAAACGCGTGTCTCTTGTCTAAGGTCCTAAAAATTTGAAATATCTAACACATACACGCGCGCGCGCGCGCGGGTGGCTGTCTGCACTCAGGAGGACATTAGGATTATTTAGTCGCTTTATTATAAAACGTCCCGTTAAAACTGACACTAGGCCTTTAAACAGATACAGCTGTTTAAGGAAAGATGGCGCTACTTCTGGTTTGTTTGACAGTTGAAAACTATCGGACAGCTGAATTAGTTTGTTGTCCCTTCACGTGCGTGCGCCTGTGTAAAGGGGCGTGGCACCGTGCAAGACGCGTGCTGGTGGAGGGGCTCGCGCTGGCATCTCTCCGGATGTGGGAGGGGGAGGGCATCATGTGCGCTGAGCTCCGCGGAGATGCCGTCGCTGTCCGCGGTGCTGAAAGGAAAAGTCGTCTGATGTGATCCAAACGGACTAAAACCGGAAGCATGAAGTCCATCATCAATGCCTTAAAAAAGGAAGGTAAGAGCATCCGTCTCCGTTTCTGTCACTTTTTAAATTACGGCGCGAAGCTTTGAAAGAGAGTACAAAACTTAACGGAGATTCTGGGCTGTTCACCGGTTCGGTTCCCGTTAAATGACCCGTTTGTTGTTGTTTGAAAACCCGAGTTGATGGAGTCTTTGTCAGGATTAAGGAAGGTCGCTGCGTAAAAGAGACTGAGGAGGCGGCGGCGCGCATGGACACCCGTTTATAGGTCACCCAGAGAAAATGGGACAGTTTGTGTCTCACCCGAACCGAGTCCGAATTATCCCGTCCATCTGACCGTGAGCGGAACAGTTCTACCGTTTGGTCAAAGTGCGCCCAGTGCCACCGCCATTCATCAGCGCCCCGCTATTTGGTTCCGGTCCAAATTCCTCATTATCACAATGTCTGACGTTTATTATTAGTGTTCCGGTAGCCGTGGGTCCTGTTAGGCTTTAGTGGATGTGTTTTACTGCTGAGCGCTCAGGACGCAGCCTGATTCCAGCTCTGCTCCCTGTGGAGAATAAAAACGTCTCTGCTGCAGCGAGGTCAAACCCTTTAGCTGCGGTTAAACTTCTGGTAGCTTGAATCAGAAGTTCTGCTGGGAGCATGAAGTCCTGACTATTTTCGAAATCCAGAATCCGATCCAGGGTCAGTTTCAGCTGGCAGGGTCTGATGTTGACTCCCATGTGAGAAACTCTTTAAACACCTCTCACTGAGGTTCCAGGGACTTCTGAATCATTCCCGCTTTGCGTCACTGCTGACATGTTGGTGTCACATAACCAAGTTACCCATCTGTCATCTCATGGCTACACAGCATTGCATTGTGGGATTTCTAGTGAATGAACTCAGTCTTGGTTTCGCCTCAGACTAGAAAAAAATAAACATGAAACATTAAAGCATGTCTCAGGTAAAAAGGTTCAGAGTTAATTCATCCAAGATGGTTAGCCACCACAGCTAACCCGTCAGAGACACGACTCAAGACTACAGACGCTAGAGTGTGATGCCATTAAGGGACTTTTCATCTCAAATGGACCACTCTGGACTAAAACTTCTGCTGGCTCCTGAATAAAACCTCCATAATTACTCATGTGGTGACTCTACTATTGCAGCAAATTATGTAGGGGTACATTGTGTTTGCTTCCGCCTTGGTTCGAGAGCTCGGCGAGGACAAACTCCATTCATCCGCAACCCCCCATGGGGTCCCTGAGGTCCGCTGAGCAAGGCTTGCTTACAGGTGAAACTCAAAAATACTGTGCAAACGTTAATTTTTTTCTGTAATAAACTTAAAACTTTCATGGCAGACCTGTAAAAAAAAGACACCCCCCCCCCCCCACCACCACCACCACTAATGGTCAAAAATCACTGAATCTCACACAGTTTTGCAGCTGTTGTGCTAAGGTTAGGTCCTGTTAAATATATGCAAACACACACACACACACACACACACACATCTGTTTTTCTATCATAGCGAGGACCGTTCATTGACTTCCATTCATTTTTGTGATTGTATTATGCCTAACCATAACCATGACCATTGCTGATCTATTCCTAACCTAAACTTAATTCACAACCTACCTTTAAACCCAACTGGTAAGCTTCAAAAATAATAGTGAAGACCACAAAACTGTGTTCACCTTGAAAAATGACCTCACTCTGTTGGTTGAAACTTCATCATGATCGTCAGTAGGTAGTAAGTACAAGAACACACACACACACACACCAATATTCAAACTAAACAGACATAAGATTTATCATCAATTTTCAAGACTGAACCTAAACAATGGCACCGTCCACCTATAAAGCCGCCTTTTCTCTGTGGAATCACATTAATCTGCATGCTGTGAAAGTTTATACTTTGGTCAAGTTCATAAATCATCCTTTCACAGTTTGAGCTGCATGAATCCTGGCATTGCCATGTGAATTTACCCGTTTCCTTGGTCAGATCCGGGTGGGGGGATTTATTTGGGAGATGAGCCGCGCAGAAAACCTTTTTATCTTTGATTTGATTTGAAAACTCTGGCTTGAAAGGCGATGGTAATCTGAACCCCGTTATTGGGTGACTGGACACTCTAATCTGGCTTTTCGTCATTGACAACAAATTTACCACCTAAACAACAATATTTAGTTTATCTTTTATGTAATCTGACAAAATAAAAGTTTCACAAAAGACCCTAAAACTAAAGATCAGAATTGTGTCTAAGTGACTAAAACTAACTGTTAATCTGTAATAAGTGGAGCCATCCCAAAAATCTCCCTCTTCTTTCCCTTAAATAAAAACCTTTGTTGACAGTTGGGTGACAGGAGGCGACGAACACGCTCTGCTGTCAAAGTTAAACACTGCCTGTCGGAGAGACGTTGATGCTCCGAAACCCGTCATGCTGCCTTCCTCCTGGCTTTCCGCATTAATGGCAGGAAAAGTTGGTTCTTATTAAAATGTGGTCATTGTGTCTCCTGCTGCTGACGACTGTTGAAGGATTAAACCTAACTGCATTAATCTTTATGAAATACAATGCAACATAAAAAGTGGTATTGAAATATTTCCAAACTTGGTTTGGTGCAGGTTCAGAGGACTTGGTTCTGCTGCTTAGTGGTAAAGGATCAGTAGATGCACACAGAATTTTACATTTAAAGGCATTCTGAGACCTTAGATAGGGGATCTCATCACCCTGCTTTTATTTTAGTAGAATATCCTTATTTTACAAAAGTATGAATTTCCATGTTTGATAAATAATTGGTTTATAACACCATATGAGTATTTTCCCAGGCCACAGGCGGTAGTATATACCTAAATCCTTGCAAGCAAGCAGTACTTTTTGTGTCAGAGTAGGACCTTACCAACGGATGGCCATTAGGGTACAAAATCTGAAGAGGTAAATGTGTAAAATAACAAAGTTTATGAATGGCAAAAGTTTTGCACCCTTGTTGTGTCTTTGGGCGAGACACTTAACCCGCCTTGCCTGCTGGTGGTGGTCAGAGGGACTGGTGGCGCCAGTGCTCGGCAGCCTCGCCTCTGTCAGTGTTTACCAGGGCAGCTGTAGCTACGTTGTAGCTCATCCCCACATGAATGTGTGTGTGAATGGGTGAATTACTGATTGTGTTGTGAAGCGCCTTGGGGGGTTGTAGAACCCTAAGAAGGCACTAAACAAATACAGGCCGTTTACCATTTGTGTTACAAATCAGTAAATGCGTCTTGTCCTCACGAGCTCCCGTAGAAGAAAACATTGCCTCTATGACATCACCCAGAGATGTGAAGTGTTTCTCAAAGTCAAGGAACCTCCCCTTGATGTCTTGGTCCCACCCGGGTTGCCTAGGAGATGTGTCATCAGGAACCGCCAAGGTGTGTTCTATTGAGGCATCTGTTCTCCGTTTGTTAGCCGTTTAGCTAGCTAAGAAAGGATACACGGAAGGTGTCTTGTAGCCTAGCCTTGGTCAAAATTTTCCCAGAATACACCGCAGTATTTTCAAAAGGATGCAAATTTCCAGTTTAAATGTAAGTCAATAAATGTAGCTATTGGGCTGATATCTGAAATGTTTTCATTTTATACCCAAAACAGGTTTCTATGGTTGGTTAGTTGCTTAGTAGTTGTAGCTTTGGTGGCTAGCGGCTTCCGCGGTGGTCACTTGAAGTAAGTCTGTTCCATTTAACCGTTTTCTTTGACCAAGGAAGGACAGTGTCCTCGTAAGCAAGGCGCCTGGCCTCGCAAGGCGATGTCTTGCTAGGCAAGGCGCCTTGACAATAACCCCGGGTTTCCACGGGAGCCGTCAGCAGCACGTTACTGCAGCAGCACGTCTAGCTGCTGCTTGGCCCTTCCCACGAGACGCGACGCAGCAGAGGAGCAGCTGTCACCGACAGGGCACGAAGTCACACGAGTGACTTCGTCAGTAAACACAACAACAAGCAGGAGAAAACTACAACATGGCTCCAAAATGTTTGTGTTTTTATACTCTGTCCGTTTTATAATCGCCAATACGGACCTGAAAAACAAAGGAGACCGCTAGCTAGGTGATAACTTCTCACGGGGCCGCACAGTTAGTAACCTTTTTTAAAGTAAAGCGACCGGAAGGCAGTACTTTCTTTATTCTGAAAATCTCGGGAGCTTCTCTCCTTTTCCGCGTCCGATTTCCTGTCTTTCCTTCCCCAAAAATGTCGAACTTGACCCGTTTCAGAGGCGTCGCGCGTAGGAAATAGAACCGGCGCGTAAAGGCCGCGACATGCTGCTCCTGAGACGCGGCCGACTCGCGCTGCTGACGGCTGCTGACGGCTCCTGTGGAAAAGGTTCTGTTGACCACAGCCGTTCCTATCAGCAGCCATGACGTGCTGCTGCAGTAACGTGCTGCTGACGGCTGCTGTGGAAAGCCGGGGTTAGAAACACCCGTAAATGGTAAATGGCCTGTATTTGATATAGCGCCTTCTAGAGTCCTTGAACCCCACCCCCCACCCCCCACCCCCCCAGGTGCTTTACAACACAATCAGTCATTCACCCATTCACACACACATTCACACGCTGTGAATGCTGCAAACCGTAGTTTGGTTTGAGTGTAATATTTAGGTTACTTCTAAATTTACAAACTAATGTGTAATCCTCAATATCTAGGTTTTAATTCACGCTTTTAGATGAAAATTAAATTTAACCTTAGATATTTATCAAAATCATTTGTTAATCCTCTATAATTCCTAGTGTTTAATTTGAACTCCTGACTTCATATCTGATTAAAATATTTAGATTTAGCTTCAGATCTTTTGATATGAAGCAAATACATGTGAAACTCAAAATATTAGAATATGGTGCAAAAGTTCACTTATTACAGTAATTCAACCTAAAAGGTGAAACTAATCCATGATTTTTTAGACTTTTTACATGCAAAGCCAGATATTTCAAACCTTTATTTGTTATAAATGTGATGATTTTGGCTTACAGCTTATGGAAACCCCAAATTCAAAATCTCAAACAATCCAGATATTGTGGAAGGTTCAATACTCTGATTAGCTAATGAATACAAAACACCTGCAAAAGGCTCCTGAGCCTTTAAATGGTCTCTCAGTCCAAGTTGGATTACTGAAATAAATGGACTTTTGCACCTTATTCTCATTTTCCCACATTCACCTGTATTTCCCTCTGGGATTAATAAAGTATTTTTGAATTGAATTGAATTGAATTTAGTTTATCTTTAACTTGAGACAATCAATATGTATTTCTAAATATTTAGGTTCCAATTTGTATATTTAGATTTGATTCAAATTATTAAATTTTTAGGTTCAGTCATTAAAAAATAGCTTTAACCCTATTTACTTTAGTTTCCATTCACAATGTTTAGTTTTAACTCCTGACTTCATATTTGATTAAATATTTAGATTTATAATTGCAAACTAAGACTTGAGTTGAAAGAACTACATTGGACAAATAAATGAACATGAGATCCTAAATATTTAGGTGTATTTATTTAGACATGGTTGTAATTTGATGTTCGTTAGTTTTAGATATTTGGATTTAATTATAAATATGACTGTATATGTTTAGATTAAATATTACTTAAATGTTTCTAAATACCATACCATGTTTATTTATATAGCACATTTATAAACAGCATGGCAGCTGACCAAAGTGCTGTACAGTAAAAAGGACAAACCCCAAGATAAAAACAGATAAAAGTCATACAGGAGGTAAGAGGTAATATCTAAAAAATTGTAAAACGTACAACAATAAAATAAGGAGCCACAATCAAACGTAAAAACACTAAAAACTAGATCAGTGAATAAAAGCTTAATTACAGAAGAAGGCATTCAGTACAGACTTAAATCGACCCAGTTCTGGGGCCTGTCGAACACTAAGGGGAAGAGCATTCCAGAGTTTAGGAGCAGTGAACGCAAAAGCCCGCTCTCCACGAGATTTATACCTCATTTTCAGGACGCACAAAAGCAAATGGTCTGCAGATCTCAGGTTTCTGGTTGGAGCATAAGGCTTTATCAGTTCTGAAAGGTAAGGCGGGGCTTGACCATTCAGAATGTTGTAGACAAAGTTCAGAACCTTCAATTGGATGCGGTATTTAACAGGCAGCCAGTGCAAGCGTGCAAGGACGGGTGAAATGTGACAGCGTCTCCAGGTGTTTGTCAGGAACCTAGCCGCCGCATTCTGTACTCTCTGTAGACGCTGGATTGCTGAGGCGCTGACGCCAACAAGTAGTGAGTTGGCATGGTCTAAACGTGTGGTTACAAATGCGTGAACAACAGACTCCATATTTCAATTTACCTCAATATGTTCAGATTCCAAATCAAATCAAATCAACTTTATTTATAAAACGCCTTCACATGCCCACAGCGGACAAACAAAGCGCTGAGCGATTTGATTGTACGTGTCTTTTTTTTTTCATTAATTTCAAGCTAAATCTGATTAAAGATAGCTGTAATTTTTTCCTTAGTGTCTCCATAATCTTGGCTCCATATGTTTGTTTTCATTCCTCTGGACGGATAAACAAGCTGCTGTTTATTTATTTATTATTCAGGGTGAGCTTTTCCAGCTGTGATTTCTGAGCGTGTTTAGAAACCGTCTCCAGGGCCGCACACCCCTACGCTAGCTCCTAAACGTGTGAGCTCATTAGACGTTAACACCTCATCAACACGCCTGCTGCAACAGGAGCCGGGCCTCATACCCCCCCTCTAGATGCCCCGGCTGTCGGGAGTCGAGCCGCCGGGTCTCGGAGCTGCCGCACCCCGCTGTATTCATCAGCTGATCATCAGGAGGTGCTCGTTGGGATGGCTGCAGGCCCAGTTCTGCTCTGTCCGAACCACAAGGAGAGACTGGTGTCGGCTCACCATCTAAAAGAGGAACGGATCTCCAAGGGGAAATCAAGGCCGGCGTCTAAAACTGGTTCTGTGTAAGGAGGCGCAACGGGCCGAGGGTGGGTCACCCTCATCTGATCCTCATCGTCATGGTAACGAGGCTCAGATGAAGAGCAGAGGTGTGTAGACAGCCGAGGTTCTGTTCTGCTTTTCACCTGACCCGCTGGATCACAGCTCTAAGAGACAAAATATGGATTTAAACTCTTGATCCAATCCAAAACTCCTGGTCCAGAAACACTGGAGGCTCCTGGAGCTGGGACCTGAAGGGACGTGTTAAATGTTCCCACGAACCGGGCTTCAGTTGGGTCAGTAAAGGTCCTGACTGTGACCACGTGAGAGGAACTGAAATGATGACTAAAATCAAACATCACCATCTGTAGTGTACAACACCTATAATGAACTAGTGGGAATAATGAGGATTATAATGAGCTGCTGCTGAACTCAGCCCGACTCAACAGAACTTCAGAATTCTCTGAAATTGTAAAATTAGTTTATTTCCAGGGTACGAATTACACAGAGGAGCCCAGTGAGACGGGGGAGGGGGCTTTATTCTTGCCCTGGTCCCCGAAAGGCCTTGAAACAGCCCTGGGTGTGGGACTGAGCTTCGAAAGTTGTCTGAATGATATCAAATTTATGAATATTACATGTGTAGATTATTGCTTTACGAAGTTAAAAACATGTCGGGATGCATCTACCTGAGTTTTCCCTTTCAAACTCTTTGTTTTGTTCTGTTGTTTTTGTTTGACGATTGCACGGTATTGCATGGTGACACTTTGAGAACGTTGGTGTGGTCGTGAGCAGGACGGAACAACGATCAGCACTCTGCGTCCTCTCTCCACTCAGAAGAACCCCGGAGAGCCCGCATTAGTAATGCAGTATAAGCAGAACCAGGATCTTTTTTCGGGCTCCTCCTGCGTGTGTGAGTTGAGGGCTTCCAGGGAAGCCCGTCACCCTTTCGGGTGAGCTGGGCTCCCCTTAGCTCTTTGTAATTTGAACTCTGTTTATTTCTAGTTTACATCATATTCTGAAACCCTAAAACTGGTTTAGATGACTTTTTTAAACTGAACTCCTGCAGATGTTCTGAGGTGTGAAACATCTGTCAGCCATTTTTTAAAGTAGCTTTTCTCGTCTCACGTTTAGTGAAACTGATCCGTTTTATTTTGCAGAACTCCAGAAATATTTCTGCTGGAAGACGTTTGAGTCCAGTTCTGAGTTCTGTAGAGGCATCTCCTCTTCAGACAGCTCAGTGGGGAGCAGATGAACCTCTTCTAGAATCTTCTTTAGCTTAAAATAATGTCAACACATTTTATTTAGCAGATGCTAAAATTAGAATGTTAATCCACCTGATGGTCCAACTAAACCTCCTCCAGCAGCAGGAACCTCTGCTTGACCTCATCGGTCACTCTTGTGGTTCTGGAGGAGTTCTGGTCCACAAATTCTTAGCACTCTAAAGGTCTCACCAGCTTCTGGTCTGGACTGACTGGACCTCTGTAGAACCTTGGCTATATTGTAGACCTGCTGCTGTGTTTGGACCATGGGTCTGTTTCATGACCCGTTTCTGGTCTGAACTTCAGATAATTGGATTCACACTGGACTCCAGAACTCTTTGGTCTCCAGAGGGGCTTGGTGGACTCAGTGAGTCCTATTGGGTCAGAACCAACCCAAACCATCAGCCCTCTGTGCTGACAGCTTGGATTAGCTGAGCAGTGTGCAGAAGACACTGCACCAACCTGTGCTGCCATGACCTTTGACCTTTAACCTGCTGATATGTGAAGTCTAACTTGGAGCACTTGTTGTTTTGTGTGGGAGTGGGGAGTGACCTTTGACCTCAAGGGGAACATCTCTGGATCCCTGCTCCTGAGGCCTTCTCTTTGTAGAATAAACAGCCGTTGACCTTTAACGGGTTGGTAGTTGGCTTCCCTGGAGTCAGTGGTGTCGTCTTCCCTTCGTGCGTCGACACGCGCCTGTATGCTCCGGAGGTGATAGGAGATGATGAGTTAATCAGCACACCTGAGCAGCAGCTGCAGGCTTATCCAGGTTAAGCTCTGATGATTAACTGTTTTATTTTATAGCTGTCACACAGGTTTAGTGTGTGTGTGTGTGTGTGGGGGGGGGGGGGGCATTCTTTTAACCAGACAGTTTGTTTCACCTTGTGTTGATTGTGATATAAAACCACAGAAATTGACACGTGTTTATTTGTTCCAGTTGCTGGTTTGATGCAGATGAAATCATTTTGATTTTTAATATTAATGATAAAACTCTTAACGCCTGTACCCCCCTCCCCCAGTGCCTTTCCGTGAGGCTCCGGCCTACTCCAAACGCCGGCGGGGTCCTCACTCTGGCAGCGGAAACGGCCAGTCCCCCTCCTCCTTATCAGCGCCGCGGGTCCTCCTGCGCTCCAACAGCGACAACAACCTCTCGGTCAGTCAGCACCAGCAGCAGCACGGTTCTCCTGGAAACTGGGCTCCCCATCAGCAGCAGCGCCAACACGCCCAGCCCCACCAATACCGGGCCCCCCAGCAGGGTCACCCGCAGCCTGGCTCCTCAGCTTTGCACCGCAGCTTGTCACCCCAGCTGGTCCAGCAGATGCCCAGCGGCAGCCCAAATGGCAACGTGGTGGTCCGAACCATGGGGAGGGGGGCGAGGAGCCGCTCTCCCTCCCTCAGCCGGCTGGGGGAGGACAACAGGCGGGCTCTACCCTCACAGCGCCAGCCAAAGTGAGTACCTGTTCATCTCTCCTATAAATAAACGTGTTAAAATATTCTTTTAACTTTGGATTTGTTTTTCCTGCTTGTTTCAAGATGAAGAATGAACGAAATTCCAGTTTTAAGTGGAAATGGCCAAGTCTATAACTGTATAACTGAAAACTACACAAAGCAAATAAACAACAGGTCACACGTGGTTAATAGATAAATAGATAAAGAAGAAATGATGAAATGAAATAGAATTTAATAAGAAAATAGAAATGTTTAAAATGACACAACAAACTATTTCCAGGATGAAAAAAACCTTCTTGGGCATCACAGAAACATTTAGAGACTCTCAACACTCACTACACAAATACAGTTTCTGTTTTACTATCAAAATAAAGTGTCCTGGAGTGAATTGATAGAAACTGCCCAGCATTTGCAGTGCTTTTATTTTGAAAGGCTTGCCTCTGCCCCGTCTAACTACCGAGTAAAA
Source organism: Nothobranchius furzeri (assembly GCF_043380555.1). Classification (NCBI taxonomy): domain Eukaryota; kingdom Metazoa; phylum Chordata; class Actinopteri; order Cyprinodontiformes; family Nothobranchiidae; genus Nothobranchius; species Nothobranchius furzeri. The sequence goes on from NC_091749.1 coordinate 65,135,529, forward strand.
ATGAATAAAAAAAACCCTTTGGTGCTAGAAATATGTCAGTTGACTCATTTTTATCAGGTTCCATAAAACGTCAGAAAAGCATCATTTTCTTAGTTTGATTCTCACGATTTAAATAAAAATCAGGATTTCTGTTACCAGAGTGAAAAATGAAGCTGAGAACGTTACGCTCTTCTCTCCTCGTACCCCCCACCCACCCCCCAAATGTAAAGCACATGACATGCTCCTCTTCCTCAGGAAAACGTGTCATCTACAACAGCCTAGCTTCCCGCCGTAACCACGGTAACAGTTGCCATGGCTGCCTGCACATCCTTTGTGAGTGTGTGGAAGTTTCACGCTCACACTCATTGAGAGAAAAGCGGCAGGTTTGTGACGCTCTGCGTGACGTGAGATGGGCGGCAGTCTGAAGGCGATCTACCTGTGGATCCTGATGAAGACCCCCCCCCCCCCCCCCTTTGGATTCTGTTGGCAGATGGACGCGTTGGTTCAGTAGAACCGACACCGCCCACACGCTGAAGCTCACTTCACTGAACAGATACTTTTCTATACATTAAAGGTGTGAAAACAAATCTGTAGATTAGAAATGAGATGAAGGGCAGCATGAGGAAGAGGAGGAGGAGGAGGAGGAAATGAGGAGTGAGAGAGGAGGAGAAAATGACGGAGACGGTGGGTAGGGGCAGTTTTCTGAGGAGTTCATTGTTGTTGATGAGAGTCCCAGATGGGATCATCAGCTGAGCCTCCATTAGCCGTAGAGGCACGCCGCTCCAGAAGCTGGTTCCTGCACGCCGGTTACGTTGCAGCCGTTTCTCGGAGTGAAGGGGATGCTTTTTTGAGATTTTATTATTATTATTCTGGTTTAGATCATCTGTTTATTGGAGAATTTTCGCTGTTACTTTTCTACTTATCGATCACTCATTATCCTGTTATAGCAGCAGGAGACTGGATCACAGGAAGGAGCAGCTGATTAACAGCTCCAAAGCCCAAACTGTGAACCCAGATCCCCGTCAAGTTAAGGAGGAGGGGAGGTATTTCCTCCCAGGACATCCTCATGCCTCGGCTGGCTCCTTTGATGGTGGAAGAGCAGCGGCTCTGCTCCAGGTCCCTCCTGAATGCCCAAGCTCCTCACCCGGAGCGCTGAAGGAGAATTCTCATCTCCTCCATGATCTCCTTTCAGCCATTAAAGCTCACGGCTGCAGATGAAGTTAGAACGTACACTTAGTGTGTGAGTGTGTGTGTGTGTGTGTGTGTGTGTGTGTGTGTGTGTGTGTGTGTGTGTGTGTGTGTGTGTGTGTGTGTGTGTGTGTGTGCGTGTGTGTGTGTGTGTGTGTGTGTGCGTGTGTGTGTGCGTGTGTGTGTGTGTGTGTGCGTGTGTGTGTGCGTGCGTGTGTGCGTGTGCGTGTGCGTGTGCGTGTGCGTGTGTGTGTGTGTGTGTGTGTGTGTGTGTGTGTGTGTGTGTGTGTGTGTGTGTGTGTGTGTGTTAATAAGGATAAATGTGGTAATGCTTTGCACATAAACTGCCTTAAAGCCCAACAGAGACTCACACATCAGCAGGAATCCTGATTTAATGAGATACAGGAAGCCAAGCTGTGACTACAGCTACACACACGTGTAAATTTAACTCTTCTGTCTGTTAACGACTCACTTTTTCGAATATCAAGGCGTCCAGTCATGAGATCTGGTGGTAAAATGCATCTTCTTGTTTAAATGTACAGAAAGGATCTGAGAACTAAGAACCTTGTGAGTAACTCTCGGCCCACTTCCAGAAGTCAGCCCAGTGACGACGTTCCTGGTGTTCCGGTGATTTTCCTTTTCTTGAGACAAATCGAGGAGCTGCTCTGTTGGACCGGATGACGGGTTCCTTTCAGAAAATGGTGTCTGATTGAGGACTTTCCAGCTGCGGTCCTTCAGAGAGACCATCCAGCTCCAGACGATTTAATCACCACCTGCAGAAGCTTAATGTTCACTCACTTGTTTAAAGCAGGTGTGTCGGAGCAGGATAGTGGTCCACTAGGTCTGGACTAATGTGGGCACAGAGCTGGTTCTTTAGCTTCTTCGTTTGTCCATGGCAGCACATTTAGAGAAGTTCCTTCATCCAGGGTCCAGGAGCTAAATCCAGACCTCCCTCTCCTTAGAGCCCCTCTCCTCCTCGTTGATGATCCTGCAGTGATCCCAGACCAGACAGGATCTAAATTCCTGTTTTGGGTTTCTCAGAGGGGAGGAGGAGCTGCTGAGCTCCTCTTCTGATCTCTGCAGCTGAACCTGACTAGCCCATGGAAGATCATTTCATCTGCTTGGATTCGTGATTTGGTCCTGATCTCAGACCAGGTGACGGTTTAGATGGACCGGTAAATCCAGAACCTTCTTCACCGCCCCAGACCATCAGAGGAAGTCCTGATCATGTCTCCTCCATCCTCCATCATTCAGAAATATCAGAACCCACGAGAAAACATTCCACCTCCTCCCAGTGGAGAACCAGGAACACTCCTTTTGGACTGAGTGCCTCTGAGCAAGGCACTGCAACTCCTCGTAACGCATTTTACCAGAAGGATCAGATGAGACCAAATCAGATTTTCTTTGATTTATTCTATAAATATCATTTTTAATTCCAACTTCATGTGGAGCCACATTTCTGTGTTCATGTTTACACGCGTGTTATTTCTCTCTGAATCAAATCAAATTCAATCAGCAGAATTTTATAACCTCATCAGACTCTCCGAGGAAATCTGCTGTGTTGTGATTGAGTTAGGTTTGGAATGCGGCTCCTCCTCTGAGGTCCGCTCTGAACATCATCAGCCGGTGTTTTAGCTGAAAAGGTCTCCAGCTCTCGGTGGTCCTTTGCCCCGACACACAGGACGCACCTCATCTCTCACCACCTCGAGCTGTTGCCATGACGCCCGGAGGCTGACTGACAGCTGTCACGGAGTGACACTGAGAGAGAGAAAAGGAGGACTGTGGGCTCACACGAGTCTGTGTCATGTCAAGAGGGAGCGAGGGAGAGCCACAGAGATGCAGTTGTGTGTGGGAGGAGGCGCGCAGGGGGGAGCAAAAAGTATTATTAGAGCTTTAAAGAGTTGCTGGGTGGGAGTTCATGAAAGAACTCGGCACACAAGATGAACTGAAAAAAAGACATCTTCAACAGCGAATCAAAAGCTGCTTTAATGAACGAAGCTGCTAATCAACTTTAAACACGTTATCATTTAGCTTTTAGAATACTTATGGGAACCTGTTTAAGTTTATAATTCTCTCACTAGCAAACATGGGTTTGGTCCTGGGTCACCCCCACGACCAGACCTCCTCAGCTGGCTCCCCCTGGTGTAGAGGAGCAGCGGCTCTACTCCCAGCTCCTCCCTGTATAAACTAAAGCTGAGTCTTGAGGGGGAAACCCGTTTCTCTGTTCATGATCTTGTTTCAGTCATCACCCAAAACTCCTCTACTTGATGCAGGTCTGAAAATCCTCGTGAGACGTTTGTACTGCAGGGCCATCGTCTAGCAGAAGGTTCTAGAGCACGCAGGTCCAATGTGTGGCTCAGGAGCCATTCGTGGTCTTCCGGGTGATTTATGCAGCCCCCATTTGTATTTAAAGGATTAGGAATTTTGTTTTGACACTTTCTAACATTTTTAGCTTCAGCTTTTTACTAATATGCCCATTTTGGACTTATTTGGGGAAAACAAACGTTTTATTTTTTGGGGGCCCTCGAGGACTATTAACGTGGTGATTTTTTTCCCCTCAGCTTTAAAGGAATACCAGGCAGTTTTGCTTGCTTTTAGCACCCCCTAGTGTCTGTTATTAATTCTCTGTGGTTAAACCAAAAATGAAACTTATCTTCTTTCTATGAGTTTGTCTTTTTAACACCTTAAAGGAGAGGTTCATCACTAAATCAAACAAATCAGCTGTGTTCACGATCTAAAACAAGCAGGAAGCGTTCTGGAAGCAGACTGCAGCTCCACTCCACTCCACAGCTCCCGCCACCAGCAGAGAGCGGCCTGCCAACTCTGTAGTTGCAAGTGCGGTACTCTGGCCACAGAGAGTGGCGGGGTCTGACTGACATTTCATTAACCCTGTAAAGGGTCATTTTAGCACAAACTGGCTAAAGAAATTATTTTAAAATATGAAAAAGTCGTACCCCTTTAAAAGTTGAGGTTTCTCTGCTTCAACTGCAGCTGATTTTAATCAGCAGCTTCTGCAGAGCTTGACTCCAGGACCAGGGTCGGAGACCTCTGGTAAAGCTTCCTGATCTTAGAGACTTCTCCCTTCTGTCTGCTCTCCTGAAGTTTCCGTACTTCAGTCTAGTCTGAAACTCAGCCCAACCAGGAAAATTTAAAAGTCAGATATTTAGTCAAACGTAAACATGGAGCTGCAGACACCAGGACTCTGGATAAACTGCAGGAATTCCCTTCAGGCCTTTTAAACATCACTTCCAGCCGCTCCAAGTCCACAGCTGCAGCTTTCCCTCGGAAAATGTTGGATCAGCCTCAGCAGGTGCTGAATGGGGTTAGCTCTCCAAAGGCACAACGATTTGAGGAGGAGTTCAGTCAGCAGGACAAGGTGACCCACTTACTGGAACAAAAACCTCTCCTTCACACATCCTTCCTTCACTCCATTCTCCTCTCTTAATCTAGTTTTCAGCCCTTTCTCCTGCCTCCTCTTTGCTCCGTCTTTCCTCCTCGCAGTTGAACAAACTTGGTTCTGATCTCAGATGCCATCGGACCTGAACCCAAACCAGAAGTTGGTTCATTCAGATCCCAGTTAAACCCGTTAATGTTTATTATTTTAATCCCACTTGATCACCTGGTGCAGTTCTACAGTCTGACCACTAAGTGGCGCTAGACTCTCACCTTTCCTCCTCCTCCTCCAGCTCTGTGGATCAGCTCTCCATCACAGATCAGAACCACTCAGATCCAGCTGGTTCTGGTCTCCGGTTTGAGATTTAAAGCGTCTCTGTGGGTCAGAACCAACTGGGTCTTCTGTCACCAGTAATTAAAAAACATAAATGGTGTTTAGATCAGACTTTAGTTCTTTAAATTTTGACATATATAGAAATATATTCTATATATTATTTATATTATTATAAATTCTTTTGGTTTATTTTAGTCTGAATGAAACACAAGGTCTGATTTGTAAAACAGGAGAATTCTGGTGGATCCAGGTGTAAGCAGGCCCAGCCCCTCCCCCACCCACCTGACCAGGTGTGTTCTTGTTTCTCGCCCCGTCAGCCCGAGCAGCCACGGCGAGCCGGTCGGCACCAGGAGGAAGCTCTACAGCGCCGTACCGGGGAGAATCTTCGTGGTGGTCCGCTCCTACACAGCTCAGGCTGAGGGGGAGATTAACCTGTACAAGGGTGACCGGGTCAAAGGTGAGTCAGGAGGCCTATCTGCTGCTGCTGTCTCTGTTAGCTCGTTATCATTTAAACTGGATCACCTGTAGACCTGCTTTACCTTTTATGTTATCGAATTAACCTCGACAGAAACTCTGTGATGTTTTTAACAAACTTTTGTTGTAAAAGTTAATTAAATTTTCATAGGATCGGATGTGTGAGAGAATCTTTAAATGGTGCTGATGTATTTGTTTTTTCTCGTGGTTCTGATCCAGTTCTGAGCATCGGAGAGGGGGGGTTCTGGGAGGGCAGCGCCCGCGGACAGGTGGGCTGGTTTCCAGCCGACTGCGTGGAGGAGATCCCGGCCAAGGCCACCGACGAGAGGAGCTGTGAGTAGCATCGCCTGCAGCTGTCAGGAGAACTCTGTTTTACTGAAGGTTCTGATTCTGATGGGATGTTAGGGGTTCTGATGGGTTCTGATGGGATGGAGACCCAGAGAGCAGCTGAGGAGCCATGGACAGATTAGGTCCATGTGTTACATTTAAACAAACATCTCCAGTAGTTAAAGCTTTAAATGCACTTAAATGTTAAAACGAATCATCCGGAAACTTTTCTGTTCTGATTAAAAAGTGATTTTATTTTGTGAAAACAGAAACCATTTTCAGCTGTTCAGAAAACTGGTTCCTGTTTTATTTCTCTACAGTTCTGAGTTTAATCTGGTCTTTTGTTTACTTTGGGATTAGCAAGACCTCGTTAACATAAGAAAAGGCGTATTTAAAAACTCTGGGTGTTTAATACTAAACATTACAAAAAAATAAAAATAAAACTAAAGTAAAGAAATGAGGACGACAGGCCGTCGGGATGGATGATTCTGATGTTGGAAGTCCGGTTGGTGGTTCTGAAAGCTGCATGGATTGAACGCAGCTGTTCAGCACATCAAGCATCTGCTTTCTGACTGGATGCTTTGACTTGTGACGTTAATCCACCCAATTAGCATGTGGTTCAAAACTAGGAAGGAAAGTCTTGACCAGTCACAGAGGGTGTCTGGCAATCTCTGGATGTGATTGGATAAAATCCCCCGATGTTCTGCCGAGAAAAGAATTGGTCGGGTCTGAACCACTGGTACCGGTCCCAGATCGGTCAGTTCTGATTCACTGGGACCGGTCCCAGATCAGTCGGTTCTGAATCACTGGTACCGGTCCCAGATCAGTCGGTTCTGAATCACTGGTACCCGTCCCAGATCGGTCGGTTCTGATTCACTGGCGCCAGTCCCAGATTGGTCGGTTCTGAATCACTGGTACCCGTCCCAGATCGGTCGGTTCTGATTCACTGGCGCCAGTCCCAGATTGGTCGGTTCTGAATCACTGGTACCCATCCCAGATCGGTCGGTTCTGATTCACTGAGACCGGTCCCACATCGGTCAGTTGGAACCACTGGTACCGGTCCCAGATCGGTCGGTTCTGATTCACTGGTACCGGTCCCAGATCGGTCGGTTCTGATTCACTGGGACCGGTCCCAGATCGGTCTGTTTGGAACCACTGGTACCCGTCCCAGATCGGTTGGTTCTGATTCACTGGTACCGGTCCCAGATCAGTCGGTTCTGATTCACTGGGACCGGTCCCAGATTGGTCAGTTTGGAACCACTGGTACCGGTCCCAGATCGGTCGGTTCTGAATCCCTGGTACCGGTCCCAGATCAGTCGGTTCTGAATCACTGGTACCGGTCCCAGATCGGTCGGTTCTGATTCACTGGGACCGGTCTCACATCGGTCGGTTCTGAATCACTGGTACCGGTCCCAGATCAGTCGGTTCTGAATCACTGGTACCGGTCCCAGATCGGTCGGTTCTGATTCACTGGGACCGGTCCCACATCGGTCGGTTTGGAACCACTGGTACCGGTCCCAGATCGGTCGGTTCTGATTCACTGGGACCGGTCACACATCGGTCGGTTTGGAACCACTGGTACCGGTCCCAGATCGGTAGGTTCTGATTCACTGGTACCGGTCCCAGATCAGTCGGTTCTGAATCACTGGCGCCAGTCCCAGATTGGTCGGTTCTGAATCACTGGTACCCATCCCAGATCGGTCGGTTCTGATTCACTGAGACCGGTCCCACATCGGTCAGTTGGAACCACTGGTACCGGTCCCAGATCGGTCGGTTCTGATTCACTGGGACCGGTCCCAGATCGGTCTGTTTGGAGCCACTGGTACCGGTCCCAGATCGGTTGGTTCTGATTCACTGGTACCGGTCCCAGATCAGTCGGTTCTGATTCACTGGTACCGGTCCCAGATCAGTCGGTTCTGATTCACTGGGACCGGTCCCAGATCGGTCTGTTTGGAACCACTGGTACCCGTCCCAGATCAGTCGGTTCTGAATCACTGGTACCGGTCCCAGATCAGTCGGTTCTGATTCACTGGTACCCGTCCCAGATCGGTCGGTTCTGATTCACTGGTACCCGTCCCAGATCAGTCGGTTCTGATTCACTGGGACCGGTCCCAGATCAGTCGGTTCTGAATCACTGGTACCGGTCCCAGATCGGTCGGTTTTGACGTGCACAGAAAGAAATAAAAGTTTTTTTAAGTTATATTTTAATCAGCATTTGGTCTAAAAGTGTTTTATTTACAAAAAACAAACAAACATAAGAATAGTTACAACTGCCATGGGACAGTAATGTAAATAAAACACTAAATTTTTGTATTTTGTATATAATAATTGGATTGTATGTATATTTTATAAATATAACTTATAACACGGAGTAGTTCTGACAGATCCCCCCCCCCCCCCCACCCCCATCCCCCCAACCCCCCGATTACCCTAACCGCCCAGGTTGACCCTAACCCTGGTTGGTGAGGATGGGTCTGACACGTTCTGGCTCTAGCTGGAGTCCGTATGGATGCTGTGTGTTCCTGAGTGTTGGCACGTGGCTGCTGTTCCTGCAGAGCGTGAGCTGCATGTCTGTCTCTTTGTCCTCCTGTCTCTTTCCATGTCCCCCAGGCTGTGATGCGCAAAGCTAAGCGCTACGTTGCCCTGCTAACTCAGCTGTGCTCTTATTTCCTCTGGGTGCAGGCTAATGAACAAATCACGCCACGCTCCGTCCCTCACTAACACTTCCTTGTGCGTACTCTGGCTCTGAGAGTCTGAGAGGGGTTTTGGAAAGCCCTGCATCTCTCTGTCCTGCTCTGCTAATCTGTTTTATCCTCTGGTATTCTGCTTGCTGGCAGTGTTTAATTATTGACATTAGCACAAAGCTGAGTGATGCTGGAGTCGGCTCCCATCATCCATCAGCTCTCTCAGTCTGCCGCTGCCCTCAGGAGAGCGCCAACCATGATGGAGTCAGAGGGGGGGGGGCACTCGTTCTTCTGTTCGCTCGCTCGGGCTTTTTGCCTTCTTCTGTGTGGCTTAGCCCAGAGCCATCGGTGCCGGGAGCTTCCCACTCGCCGGGCTGCGGCCAGATTCCCTCCAGGCCCGCCTGGAAAGGAGGCCTGTCCGGAAACCGGAGGGCAGCATGGCGGTCTGCAGAGAGACTGCCTCAGCCATGGGTCACCTGTGTGTGTGTGTGTGTGTGTGTGTGTGTGTGTGTGTGTGTGTGTGTGTGTGTGTGTGTGTGTGTGTGTGTGTGTGTGTGTGTGTGTGTGTGTGTGTGTGTGTGTGTAAACTACTGGAGGATTAATGTTGGTCTGAGTCTTTAATCAGTTTCCAAACATCCATCTGTCCTTTTTCCGAACACAATATCGTTTTTAATTCTAATGAAAACAGAAACACGTTTGCTGAGAGGCGGATAAAATCTGTTTGTGCATCAAACACGGAGCAGAAGTCGACTCTCAGTCAGCTTCTGATGCAGGAAACTCTGAACTGTGCTGGAACTTTTCCTAAAACTTAATGCTGTTTTTATTTATTCAACAAAAATGACACAAAGTCTTTTATTCCTCCAGCATGAATCTTTTTATCCAACGATGTTTTTCATTCATTGAGTGCATAAATATAAATATAAGAGAGTCGGGAGCGCCTCCTCCAGACCTGAGGCCAGAAATCTGGGTTTAGGTCTCTTCTATCCTGGCGTTCCTCGGCGATGATGGAGGAGAGACAGACTGACGAGTCGAGACTCCTGCACTGCTGAAGCCTTTGGTCTAGTTTGTTGTAGTGAATGTTATTTTTCCAGACTGAGACACTTTCACCTATAGTCATGGACATGGTCATAATTTTCACTTTAGAAGTGGGGGGGACACGGCGGGGGGGTATCTTTACAGTATGCTCTAATGGGAAACAGGCTTCAACACAAACGGTTGTTTTCCGCTTGGTCCTAGAGCTCAACCAGTGTCAATTTAATACAGCGTAATATTGTTTTGGATGGTAAAATTGCAGGGCTCAAAATTTGACTTTGGAAAAAGTGGGGGGGGGCATGTCCCCCCCCCCCCCCCCAAAAAAAATTACGTCCGTGGTCATGGAATCTGGATCAGGACCAAAAGAACCAGATCCTGAATCTAAGCTTCTGTGTCAGGTTCAGCCTATGAGATGAGGCGAGGAGCTCCACCATCCGGGAGGAACTCGGAGTAGAGCGGCTCCTTATCAAAGCTGAGGTGGTTTCAGTCAGGAAGCCTCCTGGTCTCTTGTCTCTGGAGGTTGTCCAGGTTCTGGAAGGACACCCCAGTGCAGACCCAGAACTTTCTGGAAGGATTACAGATCTTTTCCAGTGTGGGAACTACTTAGGATCCTCCAACTGAAATGTTAAATATTTGATTTCATTTCTGTGATTCCATTTAGTCTCAGCCTGGTTTCACTAGTCTTAGAGCAAACATTCCCAAGTCTGCTCTTCCTGAAACTGAGTGATTCCCATCCAAAACCTTCTATTATCTACTGAAGATTGTTGTAGAGTTTTAAAATCTAGAAAGCAAATAAAAGCATCCCAATGGAAAATGAATCAAATAACCAAACAGAATAATCTGATTTAGCTTAGAGATGTGCAGCGGGATGGATCAGAATTCCTGTTTGAAGGATTCTTGTTGTTCCAATTCCCTCATCTCATTCTCACATCTCTGGAAGTTTAAGAAAGGCTGAAGACAGGAGAGAAGGCCTGGGGGGGAACTGAAGTGGACCGAATGTTCAAAAGAATCCATTAGAGCTCTCTCTTACACACACACACACACACACACACACACACACACACACACACACACACACACACACACACACACACACACACACACACACACACACACACACACACACACACACACACACACACACACACACACAATGTGCCGATGCTGAGGATGGACTATTATCTCTTCATTCCTCCTCACAAACACTAATGTTTCTCTTTTCTTCTTCAATAAACAAACAAACTCAAATCTGACTCTTAATCCTCTGTTTTCCTTTAATCTCCATCATTTCCTCCAAGCTGATCTGGAGTCAGGGAGGAGAAAAAAACATTCCTGCAAAGATGACGAGATCCCAACGGGATCAGAGGAGTTTCTGTGAAAGTGTGACAGCTGGTGTGAGAGAAAATGTGAAGAAAGAGACGATCGGATCAACGTGAGACGGACTTAAAACGGGCAGAATTCAGCTGCTCCGGTTTGGACCCTGTTCTGTTCAGATGAGTTGTAGAGTTCCAGAATGGGCAGACTGGAAATAAAACAGAAAAATAAATATTTTTATAATAAACTATAGAAAAACAACATTTCATGTCCGAATCGGAAGCGCTTTTTCTGGTTGTGTTTTTTAAATCAAAAGATCTGAAACAAGGTCACATTATTCAGTCAGAGAGAAACTCCGTCTGATTGGCTGTTAGCAGGTGGAGCTCCGCTCTGATTGGATGGCTAGCACATCAGTAAGCTGTTTGAACTCAGACATAAATTATTTAAATCTGTAGTAGCTCAGGAGGTAGAGCGGGTTGTCCAGTAATCAGAAGGTTGTAGGTTCGATCCTGGCTCTCTTGTTGTAGAACCGAAGGCGCTAAACAGATACAGGCCATTTACCAAACATGTTATTTGTTTTTTTATTTTTAATATTCATACAGAGATTTATAATGATTCCGTAGAAATCTGGGTCTGACCCAGGGTCTCCTACCCGTACAGGAGGCATCTGGATCAGAACCACCTCAACAGATAATGAGGAGGCGTAGCTCTCCTCCTGGATGAAGGAGCTCCTCTCCTGATCCCTCATGCTGAGCCCGACTACCCCACGGAGGAGGAGGAGGATCATTTCAGCTGCTTGGATCTGGTTCTGTTGGCTTTGACTATTGGGCCATTCCCATCTGTACTGGGTCGGCCCGGGCCGGGTAGCCCCAGTCGGCCCCAGCCTGGCCCGGTTGATTCCACACATCCTTGCCTTAAGCCCATGTGGGCTGATTCTACCCACCGATCAGAGGCTTGCTCTAATGGAAGGTGTGAATTTGCTGTCAGCAGTGGGTGTGTTGGCCCTCGCCGGCCTGAAGCAGACCCCCTCGAGAAGAGGGCTGAGAATGAGCCTTGGGTGGCCCGGAAAAATACCAGGCCACCCAGATATGTAAACAACCTACGCTACCCGGCCCGGGCTGACCCGGTACAGATGAGAATGTCCCATAAGTTGGGTTAAGATGTTCAGGTTCATCACCACAGACCCGATAAGACCAAGTCCTGATCTGCTGGTCCAACTCTCCTCTATCCTACCATCACTCAGGAACGTCGGGATGCAGATCTGCCCCTCTGGAGGCAGAGACTCTCTCCCAGCTCCAAAGAAAAACCAGATTTGGGGTTTTTTATAAAAGTTAGACTCCAAAAATGTTCTAGTTTTAGTCAAATCATAAATTTTCTTGAGAAATATTCTAGGATGTGGGACGGGTTTTCCTGATGTTCCTGCTTTTATTTCCATAACCATTGAAGCTGAGCTGAACTTTTCCATGGAGTTCCTGGTCCTCACGGCTCTTCTCAGCAGCTTTGTCTCAAACATGATTCAGAATCTCCGTTATGAGGCGTAAATGTTTGTTTCTGGTGTGAAACCTGATTTAAAGAGTTTTTATGCAAACAGCAGCTAGCAGGTGGCGACACACGGATGTGTGTATTGACCTGATTCTGGTGTGATCTTTTTGGCAGATTCCCGAGCGGATCGAGCTGACAGACGGAAGCTCTTCAGACATTACACCGTGGGCTCCTACGACAGCTTTGATGCCTCCAGGTGAGACTCGCACCAACACGCTCGTCCTCCAGTCACGTTTCATCCTCCGAGTGCGGCAACAGAATATAAAACAAACATTTAATCATGCAAACTTTTTTTTCTTTTTTGCTTGGACGCGGTTTGTTGTAGAAACGTTTTCCCGTTTGCATCGTAGTCATTTCAATTCAATTCAATTCAAAAATACTTTATTAATCCCAGAGGGAAATTGATTGCTGTAGTAGCTCAGAATAATAATAATAATCAAGTCGTCAAAGAGTTATTGTATATTACAATGGCTGTTGGCAGGAAGGATCTCCAGTAGCGGTCAGTGTTGCAGCCAAACTGAAGAAGCCTCTGACTGAAGACACTCTTCCGTTGTCAGACAGTCTTGTGAAGGGAATGCTCAGGGTTGTCCATCATTTTCTTGATTCTCTGGAGAATCCTTCTTTGCATCATCTCCTCCAGCGGTTCCACAGTCGTCCCCAGAACAGAACCAGCCTTTTTTATTAGGCTGTTGAGCCTTTTCAGGTCCCTGCTTCTGATGCTGCTACCCCAACAGACGATGGCTGGAGAGATTACACTCTCAACAACAGACTTGTAGAAGATCTGCAGCATCTTGCTACAGACACTGAAGGACCTAAGCGTCCTCAAGAAGTGCAGTCTGCTGTGTCCCTTCTTGTAAACGGCTTCGCTGTTCTTTCTCCAGTCCAGTCTGTTGTCCAGGTGAACTCCAAGGTATTTGTATTCCTCAACCACCTCCACTTCTTCTCCCATGATGGAAACGGTGTTTGACTCTACCCTGTTTCTTCTGAAGTCTAAAATCATCTCCTTTGTTTTGTTCACGTTCAAGGTCAGATGATTGTTTCCACACCATGCCACAAAGCGCTCCACCAGCTCTCTGTACTCAGCTTCCTGTCCATCTCTGATACACCCGACAACTGCAGAGTCATCTGAGTATTTCTGTAGATGACAGGTCTCTGATTTGTACTGGAAGTCTGAGATGTACAGGGTGAAAAGGAATGGTGAGAGTACAGTCCCCTGTGGTGCTCCAATGTTACTGATCGCCTGGTTTGATGTGCAGATCTTCAGCCTCACAATCTGTGGTCTGTTTGTCAGGTAGTCTTTAATCCAGGCGATAGTTGAGGCCCCCACCTGTGTCTTCTGGAGTTTCTGGCAAAGTACATCAGGCTGGATTGTGTTAAATGCGCTGGAGAAATCAAAGAACATGACCCTCACAGTGCTGCCTGCTTTGTCCAGATGACAGTGGGTTGGTTGAAGCAGCTGGATGATGGCATCTTCAACTCCAACTCCATGGCGATAAGCAAACTGCAGCAGGTCCTGATATGTTCTAGTTTGCTTATTCAGGTGGACCAAAGGAGTCTCTCCAGGACCTTCATGATGTGGGATGTCAGGGCAACCAGTCAGTAGTCGTCATTGACTGATGGGCGAGTTTTCTTTGGAACTGGAACAAGGCAGGATGTCTTCCACAGGACTGGAACCTTCTCCTGGGCCAGGCTGAGGTTGAAGAGGTGCTGCAGAATCCCACAGAGCTGCTCTGCACAGGCCTTCAGTCCTCTGGGGCTGACACCATCTGGACCTGCAGCCTTGTTCCTGTTCAGTCTCTCCAGCTGCCTCTTCACCTGACTTCTAGAGACAGATAGGTGGGAGGGGGAGGTAACTGGGGCAGCAGCATCTCCTGACTTGGTTGAAGACAGATTTATAGAACCAGAAGAGTCCATGACTGTGTTAGAGGACAAAAGAGCTGGCGTGTGACAGGAAAATGTTGGATCAGAGGAGGATGGGATGTCTGATTGGCTGGGGACAGGCGAGGAGAATGCTGGGTTTGTTCCTGAACTGAACCTATTGCAGAACTTGTTAAGTTCATTGGCTGTGTCCAGGCTGCCATCTGTGCAATCCTTCCTCTGCTTGAAGCCTGTGATCTTCTTCTTACCTGACCAGACATCTCTGATATTGTTCCTCTGTAGTTTGTTCTCCAGCTTCTTCCTGTATGCATCCTTGCTGTCTCTGATCTTGATCTTCAGTTGCTTCTGTATACTCCTCCATAATTCCCTGTCTCCCTCCTTGAAGGCTCTTTTTTTCTCATTTAGCAGATTCTTCAGTTCACTGGTGATCCAGGGTTTACTAGCGAAGCATCTCACTGTTCTGGTGGGTATGATATTGTCCACACAGAAGTTTAGTCAGTGGCACACCCAGTCATGGCATTGATGTCCTCTTCATATCCTTGGCAGAGAGTCATCCAATCTGTGGTCTCAAAACAACCCTGCAGGGCTTCTTCAGCGTCCTGTGACCATTTTCTCACAGTTCTTCTTGTCACAGGTTGCCTCTGAACAAGTGGTTTGTATTCTGAGCAGAGAAAAACAAGAATGTGATCTGAATGTCCCAGAGGAGGTCTTGTTTTGGACATGTATGCATTCTTTACATTTGCATAACGCAAATCCAATGTCTTGTTTTCTCTGGTGGAGCAGCTGACAAACTGTTGAAATGTTGAAAGTGTAGCAGAGAGCGAGGCATGATTAAAACCCCCAGATATAGCCACAAATGCATTGGGGTGCTGGGTTTGTAGCTTAGCGACAACAGAACTGATGGCATCACATGCATTTTCAGCAATGGCTGAAGGTGGAATATAAACGGTTGCCAAGACAACACTGATGAACTCTCTTGGCAAATAATATGGGCGACTACTTACTGCCAAGAGTTCAACATCTGGGCTGCAGAGACGACATTTCACTGAAACATGACCTGGATGGGAGCTTTCTTCAGCTGAATGAAGGTAAGACTGAGATCCTCATCTGTGCCCTAGACAAGCAGGTTCCCAAAGTCAGAGACTCTCTTGGTCAGCTTGCTTCCCACACCAAACCTTCCTTCAGGAATCTTGGCATGACCTTTGACCCAGCTCTCACCCTGGATTCTCATGTCAGTTCTCTTGTTCGCTCTTCCTTCTTCCATCTCAGGAACATTGCTAAGCCGAGTCCCATTCTGTCTCGCTCTGAACTTGAGACAGTTCTCCACACCTTCATCTCCTCACGCTTAGACTACTGTAACTCTCTTTTCACGTGTCTGAGCAGAACCTCCCTTAACCATCTACAGGTGGTTCAGAATGCCTGTGCTCGGCTTCTGACCAAGTCCTCCAAACACACCCACATCACCCCGCTTCTCCTCCAGCTTCACTGGCTGCCAGTCAACTTCAGGGTTCATTTCAAGATCCTGGTTCTGGTCTATAGGGCCTTACATGGACAAGCACCATCTTACATTGGTGATCTTCTTAGTCCCTACACCCCTAGCAGGTCCCTGAGGTCCAGTGACCAAAGCCTACTGGTTGTGCAGCACCAGGCTAAAGACCAAAGGTGACAGATCATCTGCTGCTGTGGCCCCAGACTCTGGACCTCTCTCCCCCTGAGCCTGAGATCAGTGGACTCAGTGGTTTTTGTATGACCTTCTTCAACCCCTCTCTCTTTATTCTGCTCTCCCACCTATTCCACCTTCCTCAGGATCCACTGATTTCCCTCTTTCCTATTCACTCTCTCTCTTTCTTAACATTTTTTCTTTTAAATCCCAATTGCCTATTTTTGCTCATTTTAAATATATTTTAAAACATTTTCTAAATGCTTTTTTATATTTTTACTTTTTTTTTGTGAAGCGCCTCGTGATTTTTATCTTGAGAGGCGCTATAGAAATGATATTTTCTTCTTCTTCTTCTACCATCTGTTGTTGGCAAGCACTGCCACCCCTCCTCCTTTTCTTTTCCCACTACTCTTCAGATCTCTGTCTGTTCGTACAGTCAGGAATCCTGGCAGAGAGAGACGCTGGAATCGGGGGATATGGTCCTGCAGCCACGTCTCAGTGAAACACATAACACTGCACTGCCAAAACTCTGGCTGAGTCCTTGAAAGGGCTTGGAGTTCCTCCATCTTGTTGTCCAGTGATCTCACATTGCCCATTAAGATCGATGGAAGAGATGGTTTGAATTTCCTCTTTCTCTGTCTCTGTTTTGCTCCCGCTCTGCATCCACGCTTCTTGCGTTTTAGCTCATTTAGGATTTGTGGCTTCAGTTGAGGTATTATTTCAGCTTTTCCAATGTTAATCAGCTGCTCCCGATTATAAACCAGCTTGTTGCCATGGTTACGCATCATAACAAATGCTCAAAAAGTGAAAAAAGTTAAAACATAGTAGTAAAAGTCCTCCAAGTTTCACAGCACCTGAAACAGAAAAGTAAAATGTACAAAAAATAGTTTTTCTTGAGAAACTAGAATAAAAAATGTCAAAGAAAAGGCAAAACTTACATATATTCAACAGAGCTACTCCAACATGCAGCCGCCCAGAGCAGCGCAGTTCCGGTTTCATAGGAAAACGGTTTGATTTAAGGATTCTTCCCCCGTTTCTCTGCTGGTGCATCCACTTAACCGCACACCCAGTACAAACTCCTGATCCAGACCTCATCTCTTCCTATTTCCCTTCCTGTTTAATTGAAATCTAC
The DNA here is from genome assembly GCF_043380555.1 of Nothobranchius furzeri. NCBI lineage: Eukaryota > Metazoa > Chordata > Actinopteri > Cyprinodontiformes > Nothobranchiidae > Nothobranchius > Nothobranchius furzeri. Next base: position 65,152,466 of record NC_091749.1, read on the forward strand.
AGAAAAGCTCCAGAGAAGATCCAGTTCAGAAAGAAAAGAGGATTTTTGCACCAAGCTGAATCCCCCAAATCTGTCCATTTCATCTCAGCCTTCGATGCTTCTCTGATCCTACGACATCCACCAAACGGAAACTTAATCTGACATAAATAACCATTCTTATAAAATAAGAAATTAAATGGCTGAAAACAAAAACAAACAATTTTATACTCTTTTGGGATAAAAAATTTATTTTTTCTGAATTATTAGCATTTTTAAAGCCATTCTGTGCAACTTTTTCTTATTTATAAGCATTTTCTTGATCCAGTGTGTGCTAAAACGACCCTTTACAGGGTTAATGAAATTTCACTCAGACCCAACCACCCCTGTGGCCAGAATACCACACTTGCAACTTCAGAGTATCCAGGCTGGTCCCTGTTGGACTTAGAAAAGTGGAGCTGAAATGCAAGCTTTTATCTTGTGATGATTTCTAAATGATTCTCACTTCCTCCCCTTCTGGAGGCTGCACAGGTCTAGATGGCAGAACAAGGGCAAAACACGCTGCTGATGGGTTAGATAAACTTTAGTTAGTTAGTCGTGGCTCAATAATATTTATTTTGTTTCAGATTCAGTTAAAATTTGGTCTCATAATTCTATCCTTCCCAAACAGCCCTTTAACTTCTGTCTGGGATGCCCTAACTGAGATTCTTCCCCCGTAACCCGGACCCAGATAAGCGAAGGAAAATAAACAAAAAAAATTTATCTTAAGTTTTATTCACCACCAAACAATTCAATGCTGCCACCTGCTGATGTAAATCAGTACCTATAGTAAATTTTGAACTCTATATGTTTAAAGAACAAGTCCCCCCCCCAAATCAACTTTTGTCTTCTGATAAACTATATATAAATGTGTGTCTAATCGTGCTGCAGACACGTGTAGTTAATAGTTTTGTACTTTAGTACATTTTTGTTAAAGTTTTAATTATCTGCCTAAAACTGTGAGTGTTGTGCCGTTGTCAGGTAAAAACTCTGCACTGCATTTGAATTTAAATCTGCCATTGCTATTGGCTAAGAGGTACCCTAGAATGTTAGCTGGTACCATATGATGTCACAGTGTCATTGTGAGCCTGTGTGTGTGTGTGTGTTTGTTAGCGGCTCCGCCCTCTCGGTCTGCTAGGCAACAGCATTTGTTGCATTTTTCAAACAGGAAGTGGAGTAGTACTCTGGTAGGGGGTGACTTGCTCTTTAAGTTCTATATAAACAGAAAACTTCTGCTATAAAAAACTGTTTGTTTTTTTATCTCAAATCAGTCATTCAGAATGTAAAACTTTATAAGGATGGCATCAATTTGTAAACAAACCATCATAAACAGCCTATTGGACAAAACCCGTTTCTGATTCATATCAAATATTTATGGATAACTGATCTAAAACAAACAGAAACAAGGATCTAAAGTTGATCTAAATTATAGTTTTTAATCTTCAGAATGTTTTTGTGTTTGAGTCTAAATGTGGAAACGTGCTGAAGGACAGCGCGACACTTCCTGCTCCCTCTCCTCCGGCCCGACCGGGAGCTGCAACTTGTTTTGTTCTCTAACGATGTGGCTCAAGGTGAACCATCTCCGCTAGACATGCCTAAACCTTCATGTAGTTTGACCTTTGACCCTTTGGGTGGATCCTTCTCTTTTAATGAAGCAAATCTTCTCCTTCCTCTTGTTTTTTGTCCTCGAAGACTGAAACGTTGATCCTTTTCTTTTTATGGAAAGCTGACTTTTCTGAGGCGCTCGCGTCAAACCCTTCGGAGGTCTTTAAAAATTCATGTTTGTTTTTTAACTGGCAGTCGGGACGTTGAATTGTGCATGAAGGAGGAGGAATTTTCTTCTCCTGTGATGGTGGGCAACAGAAAGGCTCAACGCAGATTAAACTCAGACATGTTCACCAAAGCTTTGTTTTTCATTATTCTGGCTAGAATGGAAGTTTTATTCTTGATTTATTTTGGGAAAAGTAAAATAATGAAGCAGTGTTTTGTGTTTAAAAAGTACAGATTGCAGTTTTTTAGCCTTGCAGCCAAGATGCTGGTTTTAGCTGCTAAGAGCTCCTGAAGCATCTTCCCAACACATCCGGGTTGGAATAAAGACAAAACAACCCAAAATAAGCAGAACTCTTGATGATGATTTAGAGATCAGGGGCGCTCCTCTATTGTTGTACTTTGATGTGCGCCCAGGCCGAGACTGGGTGGGCACTCGCTGTGATGGATGAAATCCAGACGTGGACCTCCCTGCATGATGCATGAGCTCTCTGAGATCTGGGAGGGAACTCTGGCTGGAGTTGTCGCAGAGCACAAATAGATGCAGCCAGTAGGAAGGAGCTGAGAGTGCTATGGCATTCGAAACTCAGTATGTCACAAGCTTCACAAACGTTCTACCAGCACACTCGTCACGTGTCGGAGGAGCTCCTTCATATTCTGATAACCTGTCTGACGTAGAGCATCAACATGTGACCTGTGTGCTATCCAACCAACCTCTCCTCCAGTCTATAAATACTCCTCAGCCTCCTGCGATGAATCTCAGGTAGAGGAAGCTTACGGTTCCTTCTTCCTGCAACCCCCCCCGCCACCACCACCACCACCACACACACACACACACACATTACTTGTTGAATGAAACAATGCCTTTGATACAGGATCCTGTGACCCATTGAAGAAACCTCTGTCCAATGTGTGTGTGTGTGTGTGTGTGTGTGTGTGTGTGTGTGTGTGTGTGTGTGTGTGTGTGCGCGCGTGCGTGCGTGCGCGTGTGTGTGTGTGTGTGTGTGTGTGTGTGTGTGTGTGTGTGTGTGTGTGTGTGTGTGTGTGTGTGTGTGTGTGTGTGTGTGTGTGTGTGTGTGTGTGTGTGTGTGTGTGTGTGTGTGGGAATGCTGTGAGATAACCTTCAGTGTGTCAGCAGTGCTGGCCTCCTTCCTCTCCAGACAGACTGCGTTGCTAAGGGAACAGTTGCTAGGATGGCAGTAGCTGCTCTCTCTCTCTCTTTCTTTATTCGTCCCTCTCTCTCTCTTTCGGTCCCGTCCCACATGTCTATTCAGTCTAATCTTCACTCCTAATACAAACTGAATCATGCACCCTAGCAGTCACTGCCTCAAGTCGGAGAAGCAGACTCAACCTTCTTGTTTGGATGCCAGCGTCGCTGACGGCCCCGGCCATGATGGTTGCTGGAAACCAGAGGTGGAGCTCAGCATTTCTCTCCATGTATGTTCCAGAAAAAGCAGACTGCTGGGTAAAAAGCTGGGGAGAAGATGTCAGCTGCGACAGCTGAGTCAGACTAAAAGAGCGCCCTTCCTGTTGGAGTAATCCTACTGTTGAGACGCTGCTGCATCACTTCATGGAAGATTTCTCATAAACACAGCTGCAGCTCAGCATTCACAGCTGTTGGTGCTGCAAATGAAAAAAGATCAAAATTCAGGCTCTTATGTTTTCATAATGCGCAAAACAAACTGTATTTATGGGATTATTTTGTTGCTTTAATTGCAGTCATTTGGGATTAAAAGAGACACACAGGATTATTCATTAAAGCTCTTGAATTAATTTGTTTGTAAAGCTACGAGTTTACACAGAAACCATTTAAAAGTGCAGTTTACTTGGAAATAGACCACCCCCAGACCCCTGATCAGATCAGTGTTTGTTAAACACCACTGAGAACTGGAGCTGTACACAAGCAGGATCTATAAACACTAGCTAGCGGTCAGGAGATCAGTTAGTGGAATCAAAACAGGCGAGTGTTTGTAAACGCTGTTTCATA